>NC_087174.1:13628327-13665827 GCF_035594125.1 Scylla paramamosain | reverse complement strand
ATGGCAGGGACAGCACATTTGAACTCTCTCTCTCTCTCTCTCTCTCTCTCTCTCTCTCTCTCTCTCTCTCTCTCTCTCTCTCTCTCTCTCTCTCTCTCTCTCTCTCTCTCTCTCTCTCTCTCTCTCTCTCTCTCTCTCTCTCTCTCTCTCTCTCTCTCTCTCTCTCTCTCTCGTGCAAGTGCCCTTATTTACAGAAGCCCAGCAAAATATTTGTAATTGAGATCTTTCAACATAATAATATAAGAAAATAAGGGAAGCTACAAGGAGCTGTCAGGTCTATACTTGGCAGTCCCCTTATGCACGTGAAGTTCTGGTAACTATTAAAGTTTTCATCTGTGGAGATGCATCAAGTATCTTGAGTTTAGGAGACCACACATTCTCTACAGGCCCCAGGTGTGGTGGTGGATTTGTGCCACCACCTGCAGGAGGAAGGCATCAACCAGTTCGCCCTGCAGGTAGCCCTGGAGCACGCCTTGAGGGAGCGATGGGAGGAGCTGGCCTGGGTGCTGCTGAAGGCCATGAAGGATGCTGGCCTGCCCCTTAGGGAACACTATTTCTGGCCACTCCTCCACCTCAAGGCCATTGCCCAGGAACCTGCCCGTATGTGTCTTGCTTGTATAATATTGAATTATTGCTCATTTTTATCTCCATTGTTTATCTATCTACATTGTGACAGATGACAGTATATTGAAGATGTAACATGTGTATGACTTAAGAAGGTAACTTCTGTCAAACTAACTTACATTGCAGATCAGTGGGCATTAGTGTTGATTTATAACTTGTTTTTATAGATTGTTTATCTATCTACATTGTGACTTAAGTAATATTTTATTGAAGATGTAACATCTTAAGGCAGTGATTTCCTTCAAACTTAACTTATATTGCAGATCACAAGGATAGTTTTGATGAGATGAACAGTGAGCATTAGAATGTTAATTTATTCCTTATTTTGATATCCATTGCTTATCTATCTGCAGAGTGACTTGTATGACATTTTATTGAAGATTTAACATGTCAATGACTTAAGACAGAGGTTCCCAACTTGGGCTACATGTGCTTCCATTGGTACATTTGCACTTTTCAGGGGGTACATTAGGTCTCAGAGAATACTCACATGGTGTTGTAATCTGCAGTCCAATTGCACAGTTTTTTTTTTGTTTTTTTTTCTTTCTAAATTCCCCATTTTAGTAAGCAAAACTTTTATTTAAATTATATCAAGAGTAGGATGAATAACATTTGGTTTTCATTATTATGAAACTTCCTGTGGCTGCAATCTGAAATAGGCCTGAAAAGATTAGGTATGGGACATGTATAGTACTGACTCGAGATTGGCGGGCAGCACTGGCCTGAGTCACTCATTCCTGCTGACACAGCTAGTGAAGGTGTGGTAATGTTACTTGTCACCACCACTGTTGTTGTAGTTTTGTTGCAAAAAAAAAAAATACACATACAAGAAAATGAATAAAAAAGACAAGAATATCTGAGATTAATAAAAAAAAAAAAAAGGTCATATCATGTGAAGTATGCTTCACATGTCTGGGGGGATTCCACTCATACTCTTCTATACAGGGTGGAATCAAAAGCTTTTTGTCTCATCAACTCCTCTCCTCTAACTGACTGTCTTCAGCCTCTCTCTCACCGCCGCAATGTTGCATATCTAGCTGTCTTCTACTGCTATTTTCACGCTAACTGCTCTTCTGATCTTGCTAACTGCATGCCTCCCCTCCTTCCGTGGCCTCGCTGCACAAGACTTTCTTTTTTCTCTCACCCCTATTCTGTCCACCTCTCTAACACAAGAGTTAACCATTATTCTCAATCATTCATCCCTTTTTTTGGTAAACTCTGGAACTCCCTGCCTGCTTCTGTATTTCCACCTTCCTATGACTTGAATTCCTTCAAGAGGGAGGTTTCAAGACACTTATTCATCAATTTTTGACCACTGCTTTGACCCTTTTATGGGACTGGCATTTCAGTGGGCATATTTTTTTATTGGATTTTTGTTGCCTTTGGCCAGTGTCCTTCCTACATAAAAAAAAAAAAAAATCAGGCTTGGGCCCAAGCTGGTACATGTACTCATACTTAAGTGCACTCATATCTTACTTGAACTCCACTTGACCATTTTACAAGTACCTTTAAGTACAGCACAACTTGAAAATGTAAGAATGAATTAAGTTGTTTGATGAGCAGTATAGGATGGAGGTGACGTAAGAGCAAGGAATTAACAAAGATGTGTCCTTTGGGAGGCCAGGTATGTTAGGTTGGTGACATTGAAATCATGTGAGGTTAAGTGCTACTCCTATTATTAATATGCTAATAAGTGTAAATGCAAGGGTTGAGACACATCTGTCACAATACTGCCTGGACTGGCAGGTTGTGCCACTGACAGTGACATTGACAATTTTTTTTTTTATCCTTAATAATAATTTTTTTTTTCTATCCCATAAAAATGTCCAAGGGGTACAGAGGAACAAAAAGGTAGGGAACCCCTGATCTAAGATAATTTCTTTCAGACTAATTTACATTGCAGATCATTAGGCCAGTTATGATGAGATGAACAGTGAATATTGTGAGTAAAAAAAGCCACTTAACGATGAAATAATTGTGTTACCTATATTACAGAATTGTTAGAGTGTGTGCAGCTAATGCTTCAGCTTGGGGAAGCTCCAAGCCTTGTGACTCTGCGTGACCACATCATTCCTGGCCTGAGCCTGAGCCAGCCACACCTTGCTCTACAGATGCTGCAGAACACAGGGCTCTCAGCCACTGCTGCTGCCACACCACTGCTCATGGTGCTGGTCAAAAACAACATGATGGAACAGGCCATCAAGTTTGGTGAGTACTGTTCTCTCTTATCACCACACACACACACACACACACACACACACACACACACACACACACACACACACACACACACACACACACACACACACACACACACACACACACACACACACACACACACATCCAAGCTGAAAACAGACCTGGGGGAGATGAGATTGAGAGAACAACAGAATATTAAGAAAAATGAAAAATTACAAAACAACATAGAAAAAGTAATGAAAAAAAATAATGATTTGAAAGCAGAGCTAGTGAAAGGTGAGATGAGGGTGATAGGAGTCATGGATGAACTGAAAGACCGGGAAATAAAAAATGATAAAGTAAATATTGACTTCAAAGAAATCATTCAAAAGCCATTGAAAGATAAAAAATAAAATTTAGAAAAGGAACTGGTAAAGGCACTGAAAACAATGAAGATTTGTTAAGAGATGCAGCAGATAAGAAGAGTGTCATAATTTATGCAATAATGGAGAAAAATGTACTATACAAATTGAAAAGAGATAAAGAAGAAACAAAAACAATGAACAATTTGCTGAAGAAGCTAAATGATGAAGAAACTAAATCAAGGAAGAAGTGGAAGAAGTTATTAAACTGGGACCTTAGCTGGAAGGCAAAACAAGACCTATGAAAATAATACTAAAATCACAACAAGCACCAGAAGAGATACTAGAAAGAACAACCAAACTAAGAGAAGTAGAAGATTGCAAGGATATATAAGGAAGAACAGAAATGAAGAAGAATGGAAAAAAAATTGAAAGAAATGTATGAAGAGGCTGAAGAGAAAAATAAATCAAGAACAGAAGAAAAAAGACTACATTTTTTTTTTTTTTTTTAGAGTTTTGGGAGACAGAGTGAAGAAACGGTACATAGAGGAAAAGAAATAAATGAAAATAAAATAGACAATAATAGTAAAAATGAAGGCCTGAATGTGATGTATACAAACATAGATGGATTGATACAGAGAAAACTGGAATTACAAGACTATTTTAAAAGAAAAAATCTGAAGGTGGTGTGTTTAACAGAAACAAAGCTAAAAGAAGAAAATCAGATAGTCATTAACAACAACAATGATATATGGAGAAGAGACAGGGTTGGTAAAAGGAGGGAAGGTGTAGTGATAATGGCAAGTAAAGAGATGAAGGCAAAAATAGTGAAATATGAGGAAGGAAAAGCAGAAATATTGAGTGTTAACTTGGAGGATGATACTGGAGAAATACTGATGGTAATAACAACCTATGTACCACCCAAAACAAATTCTTGGAACAAGGAAGACTGTGAGAAAACAATGTAAGATACCATTCAGTGCTTGAGTAGATTAATCAAAAGTAATAAAAGAGTATTATTGGTTGCTGACTTCAGTTGCAAAGAAGTAAATTGGGCAACGTTCAAGGCAGGAGGAAATGAGACTGCATGAGGAGAAAGATTTCTGAAGCTGACTATGGAAAACACAATGATGCAATGGGTGACTGAAAATACAAGATGTAGGGGAGATGACGAACCAACAATTCTAGACCTAATATTAATAAAAGGAATGGAAGATGCAAGATGTTCAAGAGCAAAGAAAAAAGACAAAAAGAGATGAAGCATGGATAAGAATGAACATAAATTGAAACCAAAAAAAAAATAAAGAAGACTAAGATAGTAAGAAATGAATATGTGAAAATAAGGAGAGGAGAAGAGAAAGGATATGAAAAGGGTATAGTTGAAAAGTGCAAGGGCAAACCAAAATTGTTCTACAAATTTATATATGGAAAAATTAAACTAAAAGAAAAACTAGAAAGGTTGAAGGATGGAAATGAAACTTTTTTCTTATGTAAGGGGGTCACTGTCCAAGGAAAACAAAACCAGAAAGAAAAAAAAAACTCCACTTAGGTACTAGTCCCAAAAGAGACGTCAAGAGAAACATAAAAAAATTGAATGGTAAGTGTCTTGAAACCACCATCTTGGAATTCAATTCATAGGAAGGAGGCAGGGAGTTCCAGAGTTTACCATAGAAAGGGATGAATGATTGAGAATACTGGTTAACTCTTGCATTAGAAAGGTGGACAGAGTAGGGGTGAGAGAAAGAAGAAAGTCTTGTGCAGCGAGGCTGCAGGAGGAGGGCAGGCATGCACTTAACAAGATCAGAAGAGCAGTTAGCATGAAAATAATGTTAGAAGATAGCATGAGATGCAACATTGTGGCAATGAAAAAGAGGCTGAAGACAGTCAGTTAGAGGAGAGGAGTTGATAAGATAAAAAACTTGTGATTCCAGCCTGTCTAAAATAACAGTGTGAGTGGAACCCCCCCATACATGTGAAGCATACTCTGGACATGGGTGGATAAAGCCCCTGTACAGTTTTAGCAGCCAGGGAGGTGGTGTGAAAAAAACTGGCAGAGATGACTCAGAATGCATAACTTCATAGAAGCTGTTTCAGATAGAGATGAGATGTGAAGTTTCCAGTTTATATTATACGTAAAGGATGGACTGAAGATGTTCAATGTAGAAGAGGGGAACAGTTGAGTATCATTGAAGAAGAGGAGATAGTTGTCTGGAAGGTTGTGTTGAGTTGATAGATGGAGGAATTGAGTTTTTGAGGCATTGAACAGTGCTATGTTTGCTCTACCCCAATCAGAATTTTTAGAGAGATCAGAAGTCAGGCATTCTGTGGCTTCTGTGCATGAATTGTATGCTTCCTGAAGGGTTGGACATTTAGGAAAAGATGGAAAAGTGCAGAGCTGTATCATCAGTGTAGGAGTGGATAGAACAAGAAGTTTGGTTAAGATCATTGATGAATAATAGGAAGAGAGTGGATGACAGGACAGAACCCTGAGGATCACCTCTGTTAAAAGATTTAGGAGAACAGTGACCGTCTACTACAGCAGCAATAGAACGGTCAGAAAGGAAACTTTGAGATGAAGTTACAGAGACAAGGATAGAAGCCGTAGAAAGGTAGTTTGGAAATCAAAGCTTTGTGCCAGACTTTATCAAAAGCTCTTTATATGTCTAAGGCAACAGCAAAAGTTTCACCAAAATCTCTAAAATAGGATGACCAAGACTCAGTAAGGAAAGCCAGAAGATTACCAGTAGAGTGACCTTGACGGAACCCATACTGGTGATCAGATAGAAGGTTGTGAAGTGATAGATGTTTAAGAATCTTCCTGTTGAGGATAGATTAAAAAGCAAGAAGGAAAGGTAATATTGATAGACAGAGTTGAAAGAGTTTGACTAGGCAAGGTGCATGCTTGGAGGCACAGTTTCAGAGAACAGTAGGAGGGACCCCATCAGGTCCATAAGCCTTCTTAGGGTTCAGGCCAGGGAGGGCATGTAAAACATCATTGTGAAGGATCTTAATGGGTGGCATGAAGTAGTCAGAGGGTGGAGGAGAGGGAGGAACAAGCCCTGAATCATCTAATGTGGAGTTTTTAATAAAGGTTTGAGCAGAGTTCAGCTTTAGAAATAAATAAGATGGCAGTAGTGCCAGCAGGTTGAAATAAAGGAGGGAAAGATGGAGAGCCAAAAGGCACAAGTGAATTGCTAAACAAAAAAGTTTCAACAAGTTTTACCAAAAGAATCAGAACTTCAAGAACCACAAGATGAGAAGACATAAAAAAGCAAATGTGGGAAATTACAGTTATCAAAGAAGAATTTTATAAAATGATGGAGGAAATGGAAGAGAGAAAAGCAAAAGGACCAGATGGAGTATCAGGTTTCATTTTAAAAGGGTGCAGAAACAATTAATTAAACCAGTATTTGACATAGGAAAGTGCTCAATATCAACTAAGGAATGGAAGAGAGCAGACATAGTGCCAGTTTATAAAAGTGGAAAGAAAAAAGAACCACTAAACTATAGACCAGTATCAGTGACCAGCATAGTATGTAAGATCTTTGAAAAAGTGATAAAGGAGCAGTGGAAAAACAAAGTGGAGATACATATAGAATGGTGAGAAATATTGGAACAGCATTCCACTACATGGATAGAGATATGAATAGAAAGATAATTACCACTATGATTAGACCAAAGCTGGAATATGTTGAATCAGTGTGGTCTCCCACAAGAAGAAACATGTCAAAAAACTAGAAAGGATACAAAGGATGGCAATGAAGATGGTTCCTGAAATGGAAGAATTAACATATGAAGATATGTTAAAGGTAATGAACCTGCCTACATTGGAACAAAGAAGAGAAAGGGGGGATTTAATACTGATTTATAAATTGTGGAATAGAGTTGAAGAAAATTATAATGAGAAACTAATGCTAAGAGAAGTAGAAAATACCAGATACACACGAGGCCACAGCAAAAGATTAATAAAAGGAAGATGCTTGAATAACATTAAGAAATATAGTTTCCCACAGAGAAATATAGAAGTTTGGAACAAGCTAAGTGGGGAGGTAGTATTGGCAATGAATGTGCACAACTTTAAGGAAAAATTGGACAAGTGTAGATATGGAGACAGGAACACATGAGCCTAGCTCATGCCTTGTAAATTACAACTAGTTAAATACACACACACACACACACACACACACACACACACACACACACACACACACACACACACACACACACACACACACACACACACACACACACATGGATGATGCAAAATTGCTGAAGAAAGTTGAGAGTGCAGAGGACTGTGGAATGTTACAAGAAGACCTGAACAAGATATCAGAGTGGAGTTATAGATGGGAAATAGAATTTAATTTAAAGAAGTGTAAAGTAATAAAATTTGGAAAAAGTACAAGAAGAGTAAAAGGAAATTATGTGTTGAATAGTGTAAGGTTGAATGGAGCAAAAGAGGAAAAGGATCTCGATGTTACAGTAAGTGGGAACCTGACCCACATTAGCAAAATCACAGGAGAAACCTATAACTTGTTGAGAAGAATAAGGCAGGCCTTTGCATATATAGATGAAGAGATGGTCAGGAAGATGATCGTGTCGCTGATAAGACCTAGAATATACAGCAGTAGTGTGGTCGCCATACAAGAAAAAGGATATAAGGAAGTTGGAGAAAGTTCAGAGAGCAACTACGAAGATGGTACCAAGTATCAGGGACTTGTCATATGAAGAGATACTGGCAAGGACACATCTACCAACATTGGAAAAGAGGAGAGAAAGGGGAGACTTGATTGTGATATATAAGGCATATGAGGAAGTAGAGGAGGTGGACTGGAGCAACTTAATGGTCTGGGATACATGGGATACTAGAGGACATGGAAAGAGGCTGAAGAGGAGTGCTTGTAGAAGAGACGTCAAAAAGTATAGTTTCCCATATAGAAGTATTGATGTGTGGAACAGTCTGGATGAGGAGATAGTAAATGCAGAAAGTATACATGGATTCAAGGCTATGGAGATGGGACAGCATGAGGTAAACACACACACACACACACACACACACACACAAACTCATATTATGTGAACATCTGCTTTTCAAAATAATGATTAATGTCAGTTCATTAATCTCACTGTTTGAATTAGAACTGAAGTAATTACAGTATTGTAAGAAATGGAAAAAAGAGTTATGTCGATAGATATGAAGTGAGAAGCAGAGAGTTAAACATTATGAATGTGTATTGGCCTTTAACTCTCACTGTGATATGCATCTACTCACAGCATTAAAACCAACATGCAATCTTTTTAACCATCTGCAAGAAAGTAGGGATGAAAAGAATAGATTTTGCAATTTCTGGCCAATACAGTGTTTACAGGTAGCTATAGAACAAGAAAAGATGTCTCAGAGTGGCTATTAATTAAAGAAAGGTATGCCAAATAGCACTGAAAGGATTAATATAGATATGTACAATATACATTTCAGTGAAGGAGACCAAAGTGCCGCTTAATGTAGGGGACACTCTGAGCACTCTGGCTCCAGCATGGCACTCCAATCCAAAGTCCATCATTTCCCTTCTTGCTCTCCTCATGCACCACGGCCAGGAGGTAAATGTGGCTGACTGTATTCTGTTGTGCTGGGTTGTGTTGCTGTGGCTGCCTGTGTTGGGTTGTGTTACTGTGGCTGCCTGTGCTGTGTTGGGTTGTGTTACAATGGCTGCCTGTGCTTTGTGGTGTTGTGTTGTGTTGTGGGACAGTTTGGGCTCAGACTTGTGGAACCAAAGAGAGAGAGAGAGAGAGAGAGAGAGAGAGAGAGAGAGAGAGAGAGAGAGAGAGTCGCTAGTTGTGTTGTGTTGTGTTGTATTGAGGAGCAGAAGTTTGGATTCAGACTTGCTGTGAAACCATAGAGAGAGAGAGAGAGAGAGAGAGAGAGAGAGAGAGAGAGAGAGAGAGAGAGAGAGAGAGAGAGAGAGAGAGAGAGACTTTTTAGTTTGTTATGTCATTAGTTGGATATGCATGGACCTTCAGTGTGACTACTGGCTGATTCATTAAACATTCGGGTTACTGGGGCAGTAACCCGAATGCCAGAGAGAGTGCCAGAACCAGAAGATGTTATTGGAACTTCTAGCGAGAAAGCGTTGGGAGCCAGACACTCTCTGAAAGCATCGGCTAATCCCATTTTGGAAAGGTTTTATTCTCCTGTTTACAGTAGAAAAGTATCTCAATTATATAAATATATTCAATAACAAAATTTGCATTTTTTATTACTCTAACTCAAAGGTTAAGTCATAGGATTTCAGCCCTTTAAAAGAGTGCACCTGAACTAACTCAAAGGTTAAGTCACAGGATTTCAGTCTTTTTAAAAGAGTGCAACTGACACACTACATAGTGTAGTGTTTAGCATGCTTGGCTCACAACCAAGAAGGCCTGGGTTCGAATCCGAGGAGTGGCGAGGCAAATGGGCAAGCCTCTTAATGTGTAGCCCCTTTTCATCTAGCAGTAAGTAGGTATGAGATGTAACTCTAGGGGTTGTGACCTTGCTGTCCTGATGTGTGGTGTGTAAGTGGTCTCAGTCCTACCCAAAGATCAGTCGATCTTTCCACAGGGTAATGGCTGGCTGGGTGACCAGCAGACGACCGTAGGTGAATCACACACACACACACACACACACACACACACACACACACACACACACACACACACACACACACACACACACACACACACACACATCCCCACCGTTTTATTATTATTATTATTATTATTATTATTACACACATCCCCACACACACACACAGGTCATCACTCAGGCCTGCCAACCCTAGGACCTCAAGGCTGCCAACATTCTCAGCAACTCCCCCTGAACTGTCTGGTGGGATGTGTGTTTAATAAATCTGCATGGCCATTTTGTGGTTTGGAGTTTGGTGTTGGGATAACGTTTCAGAGGCTTACCTTCCAAATGTTTAATGAATTGGCCTTAGGAGCACAAAGAAGTAAAAAGAAATGGTGAAAAGAAGTGAATACATGTATAAAAGTTGATGTTTATGATATACATATGATTATTGTTTATATATATATATATATATATATATATATATATATATATATATATATATATATATATATATATATATATATATATATATATATATATATATATATATATATATATATATATATATATATATATATACCTATTGAATATGATGTATTTATTTATTTGTTGAAACATTTACATATTCATTTGCTTATGTTATTTATTGTGCAGCCATCGAGCAAGAACACAGATGACTGGGGTGGGCAGTTCCTTCTCAGCTTGGTGGCCACAAGGGCAGGTCTTGCTGTTCATCACATCCACCCTCTCTTCCAGGTCAGTAGAGCACACACACACACACACACACACACACACACACACACACACGCTTTGGACAAACATAGTGGATGGCGGCACCCCAAAGGAAAGGGGATTTTTTAAGGTTTCACTGGAGAAGAAAGAGAACTGAATTATAGGTTGCAGTGTAGAAAGATTTTGTATATGGAAGAAATGATGGACAAGTTATTGGAGAGAGTAAAGACATTGGAGGCACACCAGGAGACAGGTATAGAGTTGGTGAATATTACAACAAAGTTGATTGAGATGGAAGATAAAAAATGAAAAGTTGAAGGTGGAAAATGACTTTGAAGAAACAGATAAAGGAGAAAGTAGGAGCTGTTCAGAAAGGAAATGAGGAAATGAAGGCAAGTGTAAAGGATGTGGAAATGAGGCAAAATAAGTAGATAAATGAATGTAAAGCTGAAGAAGAATCACCAAAGAAAATAATAGAACAACAAGAAAATGAGAAACAAAACTTGAGGCAGAAAGTGGTAAATGTTATTAAAGAAGAGAAAAGTTAGTGAGAGACACTAGAAAAATATAAACAAGTAATTGTATTTGGTTTAAAGGAAGAGAAAATAGTAAGCAGATATCAAAGAGAGGGAAAGGAAAAGAACCTGTTTAATAATTTACTGAAGAAAGTGACAGGTGAAGACAGTCAGGTAATAAACCAAGTGGGAGAGTTTCATAGAATTGGGAAATATGAAGAAGAAAATGAGACCCATAAGAATAAGTTTTGCAACACAGGTACAAGCAGAAGACATAATAAATGGGTCTTGGAGGTTGTCTGGAGATGAAGAATATAAGAATGTATGGATAAAAAGAGATCTGGGTGAGACTGGAAGGTTGAAGCAAAAGGAGCTGGTAAATGAGGCTAAACAAAAAAATGAACAGTGAACAGAAGTTTTCTGGAGAGTAAGAGATATGAGAATAAAGAAATGGTAAATCAAACAGTAAGTAAAGTATGTTATACTAATGTAAATGGATTAATGTCAACAAATATGAAAATAAATGAGTTGTTAAACAGAATGCACCAGATGTTGTATTATGTGAGACAAAATGAAAAAAAATGAATGGGAAACTCCTGACATTGGTGATGATAAATATGATTTATAGATGAGAAATAAAAGTGACAAGGGAGGAGGTGGAGTGATCATTCTGACTAAAAAATGTGTTAAAGTGAAGGTAATAAAAGGTGAAGATAAATCTGAAATTCTACAAGTTATGATTAAAAGTGGAAATGGAAGGATTATGTAGGAGTGTATGTGACACCTATGACCAATGCTTGGCGAAAAGAAGAGCATGAAGAGATGTTGGTAGATATGTTAAAAGGTCTTGAAAACAGGTGTGGTTCAGTGCAAGATGTGCAAGTGCAGAGAAAAAAAAGAGACAAAGCATGGATAAGAATGAAAATAAATCAAAACTCCAAAAAATATAGAAGCCTTTTAAGATAGCAAGAAATGAACATGTGAAAATAAGGAGAGAGGAAGAGAAAGGATATGAAAAGGATATAGTTGAAAAGTGCAGGGATGAACCAAAACTGTTCTACAAATTCATAAATGGAAAAATTTAACTAAAAGAAAAACTAGAAATGTTGAAGGATGGAAATTAAACATATGAAGACCCAAAATACATGAATGAATTACTAGATAAAAAGTTTCAACAAGTTTTCACAGAAAAATCAGAATTTAAAGAACCACAAGATGAGAAGACATAAAAGCAAATGTGGGGAATTACAGTAATCAAAGAAAAGTTTATAAAGTGAGGGAGGAACTGGAAGAGAGAAAAGCAAAAGGACCAGATGGAATATCAGGTTTCATTTTAAAAGAGTGCAGGAAACAATTAACTGAACCAGTATTTAACATAATAAAGTGCTCATTATCAAGTGGAAGAGTGCCTAAGGAATGGAAGAGAGCAGACAGTGCCAATTTATAAAAATGGAAAGAAAGAAGAACCACTAAACTGTAGACCAGTATCAATGACCAGCATAGTATGTAAGATCTGTGAAAAAGTGCTAGAAAAACATAATATTATAACAGAAAAACAATATGGCTTTAGACAAAAGCAATTATATATAAAAAATTTGATGAGCTTCTATTCAGGAGTGACTAATATAACACAGGAGAGAGATAAATGGGTAGATTGTGTGTATTTAGATATAAAAAAAAAGCTTTTGACAAAGTTCTCCACAGCAGGCTACTGTGGAAGCTAGAAGATCTAGGAGGATTAAATGGGAAAAAAAAAAAAAACTGGATGGAAAGTCATTTAAAGGGAAGAGAAATGAGAACAGTAGTAAAAGATATAAAATCAAAATGGAGAAAAACAGATAGTGGAGTACCACAGGGATCAGTGCTGGCACCAATACTTTTCCTGATCTACATAAATGATATGCCTGAAGGAGTAAAGAGTTACTTGAGTTTGTTTGCAGACAGTGCAAAGTTACAAAGACATATAAGAAACAACAAAGATTGAAATTTTACAAGAGAATTTGAATAGAATCTGGGACTGGAGAGTAAGAAATGGGAGATAAAATTTAATGTGAAAAAATGTCATGTAATGGAAATGGGAAAAAAAAGTGAAAAGAGACCAAAATGGACATATAAAATGGGAAGTGAAGAAATAATAAAAGTACAAGAAAAAAAAAAGATCTGTGAGTGATAATACAGGATATATAAAATGACAAGTGAAGAAATAATAAAAGTACAAGAAAAGAAAGATCTGTGAGTAATAATACAGGATAGTCAACAGTCAGAGAAGCTTGTAGAAAGGCTATTCAGAGATACATATAGAATGGTGAGAAATATTGGAACAGCATTCCACTACATGGATAAAGATATGATGAGAAAGATAATTGCCACTATAATTAGACCAAAGCTGGAATATGTTGAATCAGTGTGGTCTCCCACAAGAAGAAACATGTCAAAAAACTAGAAAGAATACAAAGGATGGCAATGAAGATAGTTCCAGAACTGGAAGAATTAACATATGAAGATATGTTAAAGGAAATGAATCTGCTTACATTGGAACAAAAAAGAGAAAAGGAGACTTAATAATGATACATAAATTGTGGAATAGAGAGGAAGAAACTGATAATGAGAAACTACTGCTTAAAGAAGTAGAAAATACCAGATACACACAAGGCCACAGCAAAAGACTAAGAGAAGGAAGATGCTTGAGTAACACAAAGAAATATAGTTTCCCACAGAGAAATATAGAAGTTTGGAACAAGCTAAGTGAGGAGGTAGTATTGGCAATGAGTGTGCACAACTTTAAGGAAAACTGGACAAGTGTAGATATGAAGATGGGACCACATGGGCTTAGCTCAGGCCCTGTAAATTACAACTAGGTAAACACACACACACACACACACACACACACACACACACACACACACACACACACACACACACACACACACACACACACACACACACACACACACACACACACACACACACACACACACACACGTGCATTTGTGCCTTAAATCCATGCATTGATCTGTCAATTAATTTGAGCTGCATATTATGCCTTTTATTCTTCATCTAGTCCTAATACTGGTGAGCCCTTTGTATTCATCACTTTTGCCAGTCATTCCACAAAGGTAATTCCAATTGATTCATTCCACACTCAGCATCCTGCACACTTCCACAGGAGCTGAGGAAACACGGGATTGGTGTGTCAGAGCACTCAGCAGACCTTCTTGTGAACCAATTGAGCCAGCCACTGCAGAAGGCAGTGAAGGACAACCTATCCCTTGTGCTGCAGCCTGCCCTGGATCAACCTCCTCAGCAGAGCATCTCAGAGCAGCTCCATCAGCAGCATCACAGCACCCTTCCCCACCCAGTAAGTCCCCACACCACTATTTATCTATCTACCAGGCTGGGAATCTTATATGGGGTGGCCCAGACAAAGCAACATACATTCACACACACTGGAAGAGAGCAGACATTGTTCCAATTTATAAAGGGGATGTTGGGAAGAGCCATTGAATTATAGACCAGTGCCCCTGACAAGTGTGGTTGCTAAGATTTGTGAAAGAATAATTAAAGATGGATAAAGTACCTAGAAGACAAGAACAGATTGACTGATAGGCAATTTGGTTTTAGAGAAGGAAGATCATGCATGACATATTTTATGTTTCTACTCGAGGGTGATGGATATACTACAAGAAAGAGATGGCTAGGCAGATGAAATTTATCTGGATCTACTAAAAGCATTTAATAAGGTACCGCATAAGAGACTGCTATGGAAGATCAAAAACATTGAAGATCTAGATGGAGTGATTTTGAAGTGGATGGAGGGATTTTTTGAAGGACAGAGAAATGAGAATGGTAGAGATGGAAAGTCCTTGTGAGCAACAGTGATCAGTAGAGTTCCACAAGGGTCAGTACTGGCTCCAGTAATATTTGCAGTATATATTGATAATATGATAGAAGGAATAAACAGTTGTGTGAGTTTGTTTGCAGATGATGCCAAGTTACTTAGAAAGGTGGGAAGGGAAGAGGATTGCCAAGCACTGCTGCAGGATTTGAACAGACTACGGGAATGGAGTCATAGCTGGGAAATGGAATCCAACATCAGAAAATGCAGTGTAATGGAATTTGGGGAGAGTGAAAAGAGAAATGACAATGGAAAAGGACTTGTGAGTAACTGTATCCAATAATATATCACTAGAGAAACACATAAATAGGATTATGGGTGAGGAACATAAAAGAAGCATTCAGATATGTAGATAAGGAAATAATGAAGAAACTGATTGTAACTATGATATGCCCAAGGTTGAAATATGCAGCAGTAGTATTGCTGCATATAAAAATGAATATAAAGAAATTGGAGAGGATTCAGAGGTCAGCAACAAAGTTGGTTCCAATTCTTCAAGACTTATCATATGAAGAGAGATTGAGAAATTTGAATCTACAGATGCTGGAACAACAGATGTTGAGAGGAGACCTGATTGTGGTTTATAGGCTGATGAATGGATTAGAAAAAGTGGACCAGCAGGATTTGATAACATGGGATGTAAGAGATTCAAGAGGACATGGAAAGTTGAAAAGGTCATCTGTAGAAGTAACTTTCCTCAAAGAATAGTTGAGATGTGGAATAGCTTAGAAAAAGATGTGGTTCATGCAAGGTCAATTCATGATTTCAAGGCCAAGTTGAATGATAGTAGATATAGAGATGGGACAGCACAAGCTTAGCTCCCTTAACCATATACCACAGCTGAGTAAATACAACTAGGTAAATACATCATTCACACTCTTAGCCCCATCAGCCCCTGGTTGAAAGGTATAGTCTTGTGGACCACCCTACTATATATCTATTTGTTATTTTGTATCATGGTCTCATTATGAAGGGACGGGTATACCAGTGTATGCTGTTTGGTCTTGCTGTTGAAGTTTGTAGCCAGCTGTGCTATGCCTTAGCTCCTTGGGTGTAGTAGGGTTGTCCATGAGACTCCCTCCCAGGAGCCAATGGAACTATGAGTGTGAATGATGTGTGTAATGTATGAGTGTGTGGGTGTGGTGCTTTTGTTTGAGTCATCCAGTCTGGAAGAGCGTGAATGATGTGTGTACTGTACGAGTGTGTGGGTGTGGTGCTATTGGCTGGGCCATTCAGTCTGGGATTGCTGCTCTGGTATATAGACAGATGGATAGATTTTGCATCACAGTAAAATATTACTATTTTTGTCAGTAAACTAACAAACTGTACCTTTCTTACCTAATTGTATTTTTACAGGACTGAGTCATGCTCATAATATTCCATCTTTTAATTTGTTTTATTTATCTTTAAAGCGCAATATGAATGAGGGTGAGCTTGAGGGACACCTTGAGGAGCTGCGTGCAAAGGGACTCAACATCCGAGGGTCCCTGCGCCGCCTGCTGCTCCTCCGTGCCTCCAGGAATGACACAGCTGGGGTGCTGGAGCTCATGAGGGTGAGGTGCAGAGGTAGTGCTTGCTGGATTCAGACTCTTAGTATTAACCTCTCTGATCTGCTGATAATATTACAATATCTTATTTAGTACTGGAACTGATGAGGATGAGCAGTAATGATGTTTGCTGGATTCAGGCTGTCAGTATTATTTTTTTATCTACTAATAATTAAAAAAATAAATAAATACTGATAGAATTGAGAACTTACAACAGATAAAAACTTAGATGAAGCGGTAGGAAGTATAGTATATTGTTCAACTATTAACCAAGACCATGCATACATGACCTTATCACTGAAGTCATGATGATCACAATGCACCAGGTGTAGTTTAATTTCCCTTGCCTGTCCAACCACTAAAGCAACTCCATAGTAAACTTAAGACATTGATAAACAGTATATTATTGGACTGTTAACTAAGACCATACCTAACCTTACCAATCAAGCCAAGATGATCACAATGGACCAGGTGATATTAAACATAAAACATAAATTAAACATCCTTCTCCTTTAATAAGATCACTGATTTACAGACTGCATTATGCTTTCAAGGTCCACTTACTTTTAAATTATTCCATCCATCTTGACCCCTCTCTCTGGTCAGGCCCTCTCTGTTTCTGTGTCTGCTACTCTCTGCTACTGAATTATTCCACTGTTACATGCTGTAATATACAATCGTTTGGGACTGCCCATTTCTCTCAGAAAATTATCTTTATTTCCATAACATTGCTCATATATGCTTGTGATCCGCCCACAGGCGGTTTGAAGGCACAGTGTAAGTGAGCGTGGATATTTTTCTATAGGCTGACCTCCTTTCAGAGCCTCATGCCTCCTGGCTGACCTTGTCACCTCCTGGCCTCGCACCTCCTGACCTTCTTTCCCTTTCAAATCTTTTGTCTGCCTTGTCCCTACTATGATTACCATTAATCCCTCTTTGGCCCAGGCTGCCTTCCCAGGTTTTATGGCCGTCTGCCTGTTGTGGACTGCGTGGGTCCTGTGTCCATGTTTGTTTTTTCTCAGTTCCCTTGATATCAAGTGCTAATTACCTTCCCTTTCCTGGGTAGTATGACTGCTTGTTATCCTCCCTACTTCATTCATCTTTTCCATTTCTTCTTTGTTCTTACTTATTCTGTCTTCTCTTCTTTCTTCTTTCTTCTTGCTTGACAATACAATATATACTGTGGTGTGAGGTCATCACATATGTTTCATATAGGGACTACCACATGTAGGTCTGAGGCTTCTTGCAGCTTCCCTTATTTCCTTATGTTCTTAATTAAAGCTATATACAGGACCTTGCCAGTGAAGCCATAATGATTAGAATGGACCAGATGTAGCCATAGGTGGAGCGTTATCCCAATAAATTATTGTGATAATTTATCGCGATAATGATATCAAGTTACTGGTTATCTGATCATTATTTTTCCCATATTATTGATTCATTGGTATCACCTATATTTTTGGTTCCAGACTAGTGATGATCAAAAATTTTAGTTTTTGGAACATGTTGAAGTTTTAAACTTTCAAAATCAAATGTAGTTATTTTACGTAAAACAGTATGTTTCATTAGTGAAGAGACAGGATAAACATTGAATTTGAAATTTCTTATAAGATTTTTCTGAGTTTTCTAAGATAAAGATAAAAATAAAGATTTGGATTTATCAATTTTCTTATTTAAAATATCAATATCTTTATCGTTAATGTTGGAATTTTGGATTTATCAATTTATCGGTTATCACCCTATTGGGTGATAAATTTATTGCCAGTTATTGATTATCGGTTATTGCCAATAACATTATTGTTGTTGATTTATTGGTTATCGTGATGAATTTTTTCATTATTATGTCCAGCTATGGGTGTAGTTTGGTTGCTCTTTTCTGTCCAGCCACCAAAGCAACTCCATAGGAAACTAAAGCAGTCAAATTGGTTCCATTTCCCTTCCAGAGTGCCTCTAAGGATGGGCAGCAGCTGAGTGCTGGCATGTTGTCTGGTGTTCTCATGGCTTATGTAGACAACAACAACACCAAGGCTGCCCTGGACATGTATTCCCTGCTTGGCACCAAACACCCAAGCTTCAAGGTGGACTCTTACAAGGTGGTGGACCTTTGCACCCTCCTCACCCAGAGTGGCAAGGCTACAGGTGAGTGTGTGGCCCCAGGAGACTTGTCAAAGGAATTAACCCTTTTGCTGCTATTTGGCACATCTTTCCTTAATTTCTAACCACTCTGAGACATCTTTATTTGTTCTACAGCTACCTCCAAACATTGTACTGGTTGGAAATTGCAAAATCTATTCTTTTATTATCCCCTTCTTTCCTGTAGATGCACTTTTCTTCTGCAGCCACCTCCAAGCATTGTTCTGGGTAGAAATTGCAAGATCTATTCTTTCATTTTCCCCTTTTCTTGTAGGTGCACTTTTCTTCTACAGTCACCTCCGAGCACTGTACTGGGTAGAAATTGCAAAATATATTCCTTTTAGCTTTTAGTGCTGTGAATTTTTAAGCCTGATGCATGTTGTAACTCTTCTTTCACTCCAGTAGAGTATCACATACTGTTTAGTGGAAACATGCCCATTGTTCCTGCCAAACAACAGGGGTCATTTTAAGATATTTTGAGTGTAGTGAGAGAAGATCTTCTTCCTTCAGATGAAGTGTCCTATTGTAATCATGTTTTTACTGTTTGTTTCTGTTACTGTCTCTGGAATTTTCTTTATTCCTCCTAAACAATTTTAAGTGCAATGAGAGCAAGCATACTTCTTTTCACATTCAAGTCTCCCATCATAATTATATATTCACATGTTTGGTTCTCTTAGTACATGTATCTTCTCTGTGATCTCCTTCAAGTTAAGATTTCTTGAGGAGCATTTTCTTTGTGAACACTGTTGCTTTCCAAACAGAAATCCTTGTCAGAGTAAATTTTCTAGTTACAGATTCACCAAGACTATAGTCTTGGTGAATCTGTAACTAGGGTCCCCATCTGGTTGGCTGACTGGTGCACTCTTGCCACTTCCTCTAATATTTCTATTCAGGTGATTTTTAGTCACATTATCAGTCAGTCTTTTCCTAAGCTAATTCTCCAAAGTATCAACTTAAATAGAATAATATCAAGATGTTAAGCCTCAGAAAAATTATGGAAATAAACATTATTTTACATCACTGAATCACTGTGGGTGTTGACACTCCATGTATCCTGCAGGAGTCAATTAGCACACTTGCCACTTCCTCTGTTTTTCTTTGTTTAAGATCTTCATTAACTTTATCAGTTAGCCATGCCCTAAGCTGATTTTAACAAATATCAGAAGGAAAACAGTAATATCAATGTATTAACCTTCAAAAAATTGTGGAAACAAGTAGAGATGTGTCAGTGATTCCTCACACCATGGATAAAAATAACTTTGGAGAGGTCCCCTTTCTTTATGGTTGTGTAAAATGTAAAACAGACAAGATAAAGCAACAATGAAATGCTGCAAAGACTATTCTTTTCTAGTGTTTGCAGTAATTGTACTGATGTTGCTTAAACAGTTTCATAATTTTATCCATAGCTTAAGGTATCACCGATACATATTTATTCCTTCCCACAGCTTAACTGAGGGACTAATACCTTGATATTATCATGACTTAATTTCTGATATTTTTGATAATCAGCTTAAGGTAAGGCCAATGTGTAAAGTTAATGAGGATCCCTTAAATTCACACACACACACACACACACAGAAAAAAAAAAAAAAAAAAACTTGCACCAGCTCTTTCTCCTGCTAGGTGTGTGATGCACTGACAGCCATGTGGATGTGATGAAATATTTATTTATTTATTTTATTGTTTTTAATTAAGCTTAGGGCAAGGCTGATTGATAATGTGACAGAGTTAGGGGAAGGGGCAAATTATCAGAGTTAGGGGAAGGGGCAAGAGTACACCAGTCAACTGCCCTGCCAGAAAGAGGTAAGGAAGCTAGGGACAGGGGCTCCATACCAGTCTGGCATTCACCAACCTGTTGAAGTTTGTGTTAATGGAACATGGTGTAAAGAAGCACCTATTTTACAGAATCTAGCTATAATGGTAGTTATAATGGTGTACAATGGTAGTTATTGTGTAGTTGTTTGTATTGATGTATAATGGCAGTTGTAGTGGTTTATGTGCAATTTGTTTGTGTGCTCATCTCATCCCATTCAAAGAAAGATTGATAGAAATATGATTATAGATCTCTACAGGAAACTGTTTAATAATTTTATTCAGTATTTTCTACAGCACTGTTGTGAAGAGGACATACATTTGGTGAGAAGGTACTGAAATTACTGATAATGCATTATTTTCAGAGGCAAATGAGATCCTTCAGGAGTATATCATGAAGACTGATGGGAAAAATGTTAACACTAGACAGATACTGAGGAACTGCAGGAACTTGCTCTTGGCATCAGCCAGCACCAGTAGTCCTCAGGAGACGGACAAATTATTCAGTCTGTTGCTGCAGGGGGGCCTGGTGGAGCCTGACACTGTGACTCTTGGCGTGCTGATTAAGAGCAGACTCAACAGGTATGTAAGGCCACTTGCCTGAAAGAGAGAAAAAAGAGATTTAAGCCTTTGATTGCTAAAGATAGTCTTATACTGCTTGTTATTAATAACAGAGTAAACCTAGATAATATCATTATAGAAAACTACAGTTACAGCCACTAGAAAGGTGTTAGCTACAGAATTATTCCTTTGCTATCAGTGGTGGCTTTCACAGTCATACTAGACTTGCATCACAACACTTTATTTAGCTAAAGGCAAACCTGTAATAGTTAAGGGATAAACTGATCAATTGGGCATTTCTTACTTGAAGAGGAAAATATTTACTAAGGTGACAGGAACTGATCAAATAGATGCATCTTAAAAGCAGCTAAAATTTGAGTATGATGCCATTTAATGACAATCAGCCCAGAATGTAGAGCAGAAGAATTCAGAAAAGAACCTAAAAACTTCCCTTACAACTCGTTACATAAAAAGTGAAATGCTATGTAAGCATTATTGTGAAAAAGTGACTATGTTATTCTATTAGGTGACTGTGGGGAGTTCCCTGTGGTTCATAAACATCCTGTGGGGAACATCCTGTGGGTCTGTGGGCTGTGTGTGGTAAGAGAGAGAGAGAGAGAGAGAGAGAGAGAGAGAGAGAGAGAGAGAGAGAGAGAGAAAGTGTTTATAAATTTGTGAAAAGACTGAGTTATGCCTCTGGGTTATTCCCAAGAGGCAGTCATGATGCAGTACATAAGACTTATATGACAATAGGTTGTTATACATACATACATACATAGGAAATTGATGAGTAAAAGTTAATAGGAATACACTTAAATAATTATTAACATGAGCATTTAAAATAGTGTAGTAGTAGGGTAGTGTGTACATGCAGTGTTCATATTAGTATACAGCACAGAACTGGGGTTGTGTGCTCAACACTTCAGGGATTATTGTTAGAAAGTGTTTGACTAGGTCACACAAGGTAGGGGAGGGTACAGGGCACTGTTGCCTGTGCACTGACCTGCAGATGATGTTCAAGTGTGTGCCCCTCGGGAGCTGCACAGAGGTGGCAGCATTTGTCTTCTTCTGAGGTGGCAAGAGTGAGGTGCCACTCATAAGGGTAGCTCAGCCAGATCCTGGACCTTACCACCTCACATTGCTGATTGTGGTGACGAGGTGGGACTGGACTGTCCGTTGCCATGGTGTTAAGCCATTGGATGCTTGTGCTGCTGTGGCCACCCTTGACTTCCTGCTGCAGTCTACTCTCTGCTTGTTGTTTCACCTTGCATTGCAATTGTAGTAAGGTGCTGGGGATGGTGTGGGTTACTGCTTCACTAGCAAGCCTGCTTGGCCAGAGTGTCTGCCTCCTTGTTGCCCTGGATGCCGACATGTGACATGACCCGAGTCATGGTGACGGTCCTGCCTGTGTTGTGTAGCACTTGAGTCATAGTGTAGATGGCACATGTCAGGTGTATGTTGTCACAATGTTCTTTGTTGAGTGTGGATATGGCACTCATGGAGTCTGTAATGATGAGTGTGTTGAGGTTGATAGCTGCTAATTCTGTTTGGGTTGAGGGGAAGTCTCTCACACTGTCAGCAACAGCAGCAGCTGCCAGGCCATCACTGTCACCACCACCTCTGCCTTACCCCCTGCACACAAAGGCTACATCCCATTTGTCACCAATGGGATCTACAGAACCGTTGGTGTAATAGATGACAGTGTGTGGGTCCCAGGCTCCATAGATGCTATGTAGGCCTTCCTGTCACAGTTCTGATATTACACAAAGCTGGTTTTTTTGCCACAGCAGACAGAGGACTGTTCTGAGAGGGGAGGGCTTCCAGATGGGTCATCTAGGACTCCCATGAGATGCCAAACATGTTCATGGTGTGCACAGTCTTGTTGAACCACTTGTTCACACTACATCCTCTCACAATGAATGGAGAGCAGGGCATGCACGTGGTCATAGTGGTCATTTAGGATGGCTGTTTTTGAGAATGTACTTGACTCTGTCTGCCAGTGAGGTCACATGCATTTCTGTCCTGAGGTTTGCAGCTTTGGTCCACCTTGGTGTTCCCAGGGCAGTCCTCAATGCCTCATTTTGTATTGCCTCCAGGATTCTGGCATCACTGCTGGTGATGTTGATGAGGACAGGGCTTGAGGAATCAATAAGGGAATTCACCAAGCTTTATATGCTCTCAGGATGACCGTTCCTGATACCCCCATACCCTTCCATTTGAGTGCCTTTAGGAGTTTGTTCCTTATGCAGTATTTGTTAAACTTGGGCTTTGCAGCTGTTATTGGGAGTGACAATAACACTTGAGATAATGATGTGCTGCCACCTATTTTGTATTTTCCCTTGAATCTGCAGCCTGCCCTCAGGAGTGGCACACGTCTTTACCATCTCTTTTGTCTTGGCTTGGGAGATGATGAAGCCAATTCTTGGCATTTGGCTGACAGCAGGTTCAGTGACTCTTGCATGGTGGTGAAGGAGTTTCTGCCTGTTTGCAGCACAATATCATCTGCATACCTTATGTGCAATCAGGGTGAGGGAGGCTGGCCAGGGTGTTCATGAGGGTATTAAAGAGCGTGGGGCTGATGACTCCTCCCTGCAGCACTCCACTCCCAAAGGGAAGGTAATCTGATGCCTCGCCCTTATACACAACTCTGCCTCTGCGCTGCGATAAGTACCACTGGATCTACAGTAGCAAGCAGCCTTTCATACCCAGATTGATGAGTTCTGCCAGGATGACATGTGGTTGATTGCTGTCAAATGCTTTTTCAATGTCCAAGAAGACAGCAGTCCTTGCTTTGTCATTGCCAACATAATTTGCAAGGCAGCTAGATGTGCCCCTGTGCTGGACAAAGCCTTTTACTCCAGTGTGTAGTTTCCTGATTTTGTAGGAGGTGAAGGAGAATGTGCTCTAGCATCATGCACATGGAGGTGGCCGTGGACGTGGACAGAATAGGGATGAGAGAAAGAAGAAAGTTTCGTGCAGCAAGGCCATGGGAAGAGGGGAGGCATGCAGTTAGTAAGATCAGAAGAGCAGCTGGCATAAGTGTTAGAAGATAGCAAGAGATGCAACATTGCAGCAATAAGAAAGAGGCTGAAGACACAACATTGCAGCAATAAGAAAGAGGCTGAAGACAGTCAGTTAGAGGAGAGGAGATAAGACGGAAAGCTTTTGATTCCACCCTGTCTAAAAGAGCAGTACATACATGTGCATACATGTGAAGCATACTCCATACATGGATGGATAAGGCAACTGTAGAGAATTAGCAGGGGAATGGGGTGAGAATTTTTTATTTATTTTTTTATTTTTTTTTTAGTAGGAGGGACACTGGCCAAGGCCAGCAAAAATCCAGTAAAAAAAAAAGCCCTCTGAGATGACATTCCCAGAAAAGACTCCAAAGCGGTAGTACAAAATTGGAGGATAAGCATCTTGAAACCTCCCTCTTGAAGGAATTCAAGTCATAGGAAGGTGGAAATACAGAAGCAGGCAGGGAGTTCCAGAGTTTACCAGAGAAAGGAATGAATGATTGAGAATACTGGTTAACTCTTGCATTAGAGAGATGGACAGAATAGGGGTGAGAGAAAGAAGAAAGTCTTGTGCAGCAAGGCTGCAGGAGGAAGGGAGGCATGCAGTTAGCAAGATCAGAAGAGCAGTTAGCATGAAAATAGCAGTAGAAGACAGCTAGATATGCAACATTGTGGCAATGAGAAAGAGGCTGAAAACAGTGTTAGAGAAGAGTTGATGAGATGAAAAGCTTTTGATTCCACCCTGTCTAAAAGAGCGGTATGAGTGGAACCCCCTAGACATGTGAAGCATACTCTATACATGTATACTTGTACAGAGTTAGCAGCCGAGTGGGCGAGAAAAACTGGCGGAGACGTCTCATAACACCTAACTTCGTAGAAGCTGTTTTAGCTAGAGATGAGATGTGAAGTTTCCAGTTCAGATTATAAGTAAAGGACAGACTGAGGATGTTCTGTGTAGAAGAGGGGGACAGTTGAGTGTCGTTGAAGAAGAGGGGATAGTTGTCTGGAAGGTTGTGTCGAGTTGATAGATGGAGGAATTGAGTTTTTGAGGCAATGAACAATACCAAGTTTGCTCTGCCCCAATCAGAAATTTTAGAAAGATCAGAAGTCAGGCGTTCTGTGGCTTCCCTGCATGAAATGTTTACTTCCTGAAGGGTTGGATGTCTATGAAAAGACGTGGAAAAGTGCAGGGTGGCATCATCAGTGTAGGAGAGGATAGGACAAGAAGTTTGGTTTAGAAGGTCATTGATGAATAATAAGAATTGAGTGGGTAACAGGACAGAACCCTGAGGAACACAACTGTTAATAGATTTAGAAGAACAGTGACCATCTACCACAGCAGTAATAGAACGGTCAGAAAGGAAACTTGAGATGAAGTTACAAAGAGAAGGATAGAAGCCGCAGGAGGGTAGTTTGGCAGTAGCTGAAATAAAGGAGGGAAAGAAGAAGAAGCGAAGTTATTGGAGATATTTTTGGTTAGATGCCAGAAGTCACGAGTGGAGTTAGATCTTGAAAGATTGCCACTTTCTGTTAATGAAAGAGTTTTTGGCTAGTTGGAGAACAGACTTGGCATGGTTCTGGGCAGAAATATAAAGTACATAAGATTCTGGTGATGGAAGGCTGAAGTACCTTTTGTGGGCCACCTCTCTATCATGTATAGCACGAGAACAAGCTGTGTTAAACAAAGGTTTGGAAGGTTTAGGTCAAGAAAAAGAGTGAGGAATGTATGCCTCCATGCCAGACACGATCACCTCTGTTATGTGCTCGGCACACAAAGACGGGTCTCTGATACGGAAGCAGTAGTCATTCCAAGGAAAATCAGCAAAATACCTCCTCAGGTCCCCCCAACTAGCAGAGGCAAAACGCCAAAGGCACCTCCACTTAGGGGGATCCTGAGGAGGGATTGGAGTGATAGGACAAGATACAGATATGAGATTGTGATCGGAGGAGCCCAACGGAAAAGAGAAGATGACAGCATAAGCAGAAGGATTAGAGGTCAGGAAACCCATACTGGTGATTAGATAGAAGGTTGTGAAGTGTTGATGAATCTTCCTGTTGAGGATAGATTAAAAACCTCAAGATAGGCAGGAACTTTAAGCAATAGGACAGTAGTTTGAGCGATTAAAATAGTCATCCTTTTTAGAAACAGGCTGAATATAGGCAAACTTTCAGCAAGAAGGAAAAACGGGGAACAATAGGAGGGACCCCATCAGGTCCGTAAGCCAGTGAAGGCATGGAAAACATTACTGCAAAGGATTTTAATGGGTAGCATGAAGTAATCAGAGGATGGAGGAGAGGAGGAACAAGCCATGAATCATTCAAAGTAAAGTTTTTAGCAAAGGTTTGAGGAAAGAGTTAAGCTTTAGAAATAGATGAGATGGCAATGGTGCCATCAGGTTGAAAGAAAGGAGGGAAAGATGAAGAAGCAAAGTTAAATCTTGATAAATTTTAATCTGACACTTTCTATTAATGAAGTAGTTTGCTGCCTTACTCACCAACTCATTTATATTCCACTGCTTAAGTGTTACTTGTCTGTCTATGGGTGTCCCTGCTGCTGCCTCACGCTTTCCTCACTGTTGTCACCACATTCTCAGTGTAACCTCTGTGTGGGGTGGGGCTTCCCTGAGTACCTGGGCTTGAGGGTCTCTACATGGGCGCTGCTATCATGTCCTGTCTCCTGCTCTCATAGGGGCTCCTGTTTGTTGCCCAGCCACATCTTTGAGGATGCGTAATGTGTGGTGGATGGTGGTGACCTGGAGTTTGATTTCCCAATCCTCCTTCTGCAGGCTGGCTTGAGATGCTCTTATTTCTAGCACCTCCTGGTGAGGCTTCTCCACTTGCTTGGTGAGCTGACTACTTGTCTCGGGTGTTTGAAGCACACATGCAGCATGCTGGTATTGTGAGATGGGGCTGAGTGGTAGATGGGGTGGTAGGAGCAGTGGTGGGATAGAGGACTGAACTGAGGCATTGGTGCTATCTGAGGCTGCATTGTGGGGCTGTCCTCAAGGGACACTGACCTGGTGAGGTCCCATCATCAGCTGTTCTGGTGGGGCAAGCCACAGCCAGGCCAGTGGAGGGAGCGCTGGATAGTTGTAGATGGAGTGAGGTAGTGGTGCAGGTTTAGGATGATTCCTTATCTCATCCTTTGGGTGCTGACATGAGTCCGGTCACAAGGGACATCTGATGCCCCAGGCGTTTTGCTCTAGAAAACAGTTCGGGCACCTCGGTGGAAACTTCTTCCCTTTTATCACTCTCTCCTTTCAGTTGCGTGTCGTGGCCCCTGGCACAAAACCCACACTTGGTCCTGTGATTGCACTGCCACACTCTATATCCCCACTTCTGGCCATTCCCACAAAAAGCTGGCTTGCCCACATACCTCTCCATCTTGCAGGGATGGATTACCAGCAGCTGTAGATAAGCAGGAGGGTACCCCCACCACATTGCAGTCACCTGATTCCTGGGATCTTGAGTTCTGCAATGAACTTTCCTCTCTGCCCACAGTACACTGGGATGATCCTTGATGTAACTCAGGGGCAGGTAGGAAGGGTAATTTTTGATGAACACTTTCGTTTGCTTGTATTCCGCCATGATCTATGTCAGCTTCATAGTCCTTACACTTCATAGTGTAAGGAACTTCACCTGTGTTCTTGTCTTGCATAACTCCAATGATGGATTTGGCAGTCATCTGAGGTTGTACAGAAGAGATTCCTGTGCCTATCTGCCACCTCAGCCAGCCATATTGCCCTGTCCTGGGGCAACACCCCACTGGGGAAGAAGAGGCAACACGTTTCTTTCTGGGTAGTGTTGATTTTGCTCCTGAGATGAGGCCTGCTGATCACTATAATCTGGAGTTTCACCTAGCTTGGTTCTCTTTTTACAGCATTGTACCAGCATGAAACCATCAGTGTCCACTATTTCCATGCTGTCAGTTACTGCTTGGGGGTGTTTCACCACTGAGCCACAATGTGACCCTGGGTCATCACTAGTTGCTGCTAGAGAATCACATTGCTCAGAGGCATTATAGTCATAGACAAGGGGATTGTTCTCCAACACACTTCTAAGAATCATCACTCAGCCATGATGATGGATCTGAGTATCAATGACCAGCAGAGAGAGGATATGTCCTGTCCCACTGAGGTCACTGGGTCAACTGAGAGAGAGAGAGAGAGAGAGAGAGAGAGAGAGAGAGAGAGAGAGAGAGAGAGAGAGAGAGAGAGAGAGAGAGAGAGAGAAACATTGTCCCATTGACTTGCAAGTTTAGGAATTGTATGGGTGATCTTCCTGTATTCTGAGATACTGTTCTCTCATCATGACTATTTTCAAAGGCCATGGAGATGATTAGACAGTTTCTCAAGAACATGTCTCATGTTGATATAGAAATCATATTAATCTGTCACTATAACCATAAAAAACGCCCTTGAAAATCCATAGAACAAATGTAGAATCTTTTGAAAGTAGTAAGATGTGGCACAGAAGTGTTTCAGAATACAGTCCATAGTCTCAAGTCAGGTCATCTTGTACCTTGCAGGGGTGACTTGGCAGGAGCAATAGAGATGGCTAAGAAGGTGCAGCAGCAGTACAGTTGTCTTCCCATGCGGCGAGAGTTGCTCATTCACCTCATCAACCACCACTATGGAAACAAGATGTTAGTACACATTTGTAGCTTTAGGTCTTGCTGGCTACTTGTACACATACTCTCTAGGCTTCCAGATTTGTTTTCTATATAGATTTCACCTTAATTATTGCTATGCTTTCTATGTAAATTTTATCCTCAAGAAAAGTTAACTACATATATTTCATATTTCATCATCAAGATTTATTGTTAAGAACTGTTTTTCATTCTCAAGAAAACCTATATATTTCATCCTCAAGAAAACTCCCCTCCACTTTGTGCCACCAGTGACTCCGTTGCCTCATATCAGCTGCTGCAGGACATGCTGGACCTCATTGCCAATGTGAAGGGACCACTGGTGGCTCGGCATGACTTGCTGTTCGCCTACCTAGAGGCTGGCCAACCAGCTGAGGCCAGAACAGTGCTCAGGGTCAGTCACTCTTAACCTTACTGTCAGGAATGCAAAAAATCAGGATAATCTCGTGATGACCTGTGATCTTTTTAATCTGTATTAAGAAGCCAGTCATGAAAATTCAGAACTTGTGCATTTTTCTTGCTGCCTCTGTTATTCATTCTCCCTGCACCAAGAGCTTGTCCTGGATGTTGTACTTTTTTTCAATACAAGTTGTCCTGTACATGAAAGGTTATGGTGTTAACCATGATGTGCACCAGGCACACAAGTACTTATGGAATCTTATTTAACTTCTCAGAACCTAGCAAGATATCTTGACCAGCGTCAGCTGACTCGACAGCTGCAGTATTATGTCAAGACAGAGAACAAGGAGGCTGTGGTGCATCTGCTCACTGCCTCACGGGGGCTGCACAACACTGACCGCCAGGCAGTGTATGAATCCCTCCTCGATATCTACTGTAAGTATTACCTGCTCAGGAAGCTCGTATTAGTGACCTGTGCTTTTTTTAATTTACATAAAATAATTACATTTGGATAATTTACTCAGCACTAAGTAATTTAATTTCTACTTTTTGGTGATTAAGTAAAGATAATTTACTAAGCACCAAATAATTTTTGCTTTTGAAATGACAATGTCTTAGATTAGGATAATTTATTCAACTTGCTATCTTGCTATCTTCTACTGCTATTTTCATGCCAACTGCTCTTCTGATCTTAATAACTCCATGCCTCCCCTTCTCCCGCGGCCTCACTGCATTAAGAGTTTCCTCTTTTTCTCACCCCTATTTTGTCCACTTTTATTCTCAATCATTCATCTCTTTCTTTGGTAAACTTTGGAACTCCCTGCCTGCTTCTGTATTTCTTCCTTCCTGTGACTTGAATTCTTTCAAGAGGGAGGTTTCAAGATACTTATCCTTTAATTTTTGACTAACGCTTTGGACCCCATTTGGGTATGGGCATCTCAGTGGACCCCTTTTTTTTTATTGGATTTTTGTCACCCTTGGCTGGTCCCTCCTACATAAAGAAAAAAAAAATTAACATACCAGAGAGGTGCTGCATAATGGATCACAGTAATCAGACTGAAGTGCTCCAGCCTCCAATCTTTGGTGCAGACGTGCAGAGTGAGGGCGAGAAGGGGCTGTCCCTGTGGACCTCGATGCAGGAGGAAGGCCTCACCCCCGCGCCCTCCTTCCTCACCACTCTGGCAGCGCTTCTGGCTGCCTGCAAAATAAAGATTCCGTTTCAGATATGAGGCAGTGTGTAGAATGAGATGAATATCCTTCTGCAAAAAACTGTTTGTAATTGTAAACCTTCGCCTCAGGAATGTACATAATTAATCTATTATATTGAATATAATGTGTATATATTCATAGTAAATTTGAATTTGTACTGCTTAAAATTTCATTTATCCTATATTACCCTTCCTTTAATATGAAGTGACAAAATTTTATGTACACAAGAATTACAACAATGTACAGCACACAGCTAGACTGGTGGTTATATATGCACTGAAATTAAGTCAGTTAAAACCCGTGATAGTATTACCATGTACTTCAATAATACAACAGAAAACTAAAGCTAACACAAACTAACATACCTGAGCATTGTCATGACAAAGTGTCCACCTGATTACAAGGGAATCCGGTCACAGTCACACGACCATACCACTGACCAGCCGTGGCAGAGTAGGCAGCTGCAGGGGAGAGGGAAAATAATCTAGAAGAAAATTAACTCAATAAATGACGAACCATAGCAATTTTATGCAACAAAATACTTAATAAATGTTAAACCAAAGCAATTTCCTGCAATAAAATTAATTGAATAAGTGACTGACAATTTCTGCTGCAAACAACCCATTAAGAAATTTTCAGTAAGAAAATACTAAAAAAAAAAAAAAAAAAAAAAAAAAAAAAATAAGAAAACATCAGAATAGCCTGGAGAAAAAGCTTGGCAATCTTCTTAGTCCTTGGCTTATTCATTGACAATGAAGCAATTTTCTGCAGCAGAATGAAGTCAATAAATGGCCAACCACCAGAATAGCCTGGAGAACACCAAGGCGAATACTTGACACCTACTGAACTCCACTGAGACACTAATGCAACAAAATGAACTCGATACGTGACAAGACGAAAAAGAAAAATTGCTAACTCCTAAAAAAAAAAAAAAAAATTGCATGACAACATAGAAGTACTGTATATGACAAGACATTGGTAAGTACTACATACGACAAGACAAAATAAAGTATTGCATATGAAGAGAAAGTATTGCACATGAAGACATGAGAAAAATAATGCAAACTCCTGAAGAAACGATAAAAGTATTGGACATGACGATATAAAAAAGAAAAACATTGTATATGACAAGAAAGAAAAGTATTGCATATGATAAGACGAGAAAATATTGCAGTGCTGAAGAATTGCACATGACAAGACATAAGGAAAGGGTATTACATATGACAAGATACAAGAGAAAGTATTGCAGTGCTGAAGAATCAACAGCAGAGTATATCCTTGATAAACCTGTGTAGCACAACGGCCACACTCAAGTCTTTATGTGTAAGCCAATCTTAGTCTACCTAGGACACTCCCAATACACAATTACGTAATAATAAACTACTATTTACAGCTTGTTCACATTGTAGACTCACTAAAGCACGTCTTATTTCCCTAATTCTGGCAAAGAGTGCAGAAATTTAAGTTGCTCTATCTTCCGCACACCCACACAAACACAATCATACAGGCTACGTAGTACATTATAGAGTGAAGAGAAAGGCAAGGTTTGTGGAAGGATAGGGACGTGGTAGCAATATGGGAAGAGATAGTAGTAGTTGTTGACGATAGGGGAAAGATAAAGGCGTGGGCTGGAACGAGGTAGGTCCTGTGAGCTGTTAATGCACCGGAAGGCGTCTTATCTGCGGGCGATGACGGCAACACTGACCCCGCGATCTCTCTCCTCTTGACGTCTCAGCGCAGCCTCCTCTCCTTCCTTCTCCTTCCTTACGTATTCCCTGAAGCTGATAAAACCAGTCTTTACTTAAAGCCCCACTGAAATACCTAAAAAAATATATATAACTAGTAATGTTAAAGAAAAAAACGAAAGTGTATTATTTTATATTATGTATTTTATTATGTACTATCCATTTCGAATTATGTATTATTTTGTATGATGCATTTTGCTGATAAATCACTTTGGTTCTCCTGTATCAATAAACTCTCTCTCTCTCTCTCTCTCTCTCTCTCTCTCTCTCTCTGTGTGTGTGTGTGTGTGTGTGTGTGTGTGTGTGTGTGTGTGAAATCGCTAACTACAGCCTCCCACTTCAAACTTTTCAACACACACCACACCTCATCACCCTCTTGCTCAAGGACAGTATACTACTAACAGCTCGCTTCTCACTGAAAACCCTAGCAACCCGTGTGTATGTGTGTGTGTGTGTGTTTGTGTGTGTGTGAGGAGCCTGGCAGTGATGCGCCTCAGTGGGAACTACATCACCACCCCGACACTCTCTTGTTTTCCCTGAGGAGTGGAAAGTTTACAGCGACGCGCGGCTCTTATCTCAGGCGACGAAGCAATCTTGGCCTTCCTTGCTGTGGCGACCCTTTCCTCCCCTCCTGACCCTGCTATACTCTCCCCTGCCTTTTACCCTACCCTGTTCTTGTTATACTTTGTCCTGTCCTGTCTGACCCTGATAAACCTTTCCCTGTCTTACTGTACACTGCCTCGTCTTATTCTATCTTACCCTGCTCTTGTTCTACTCTGCCCTGCTCTTCTTTTACTTCGCCTTATTCTATCTTACCTTGCTCTTGCTCTATTCTGCCTTGCTTTTCTTTTACTTTGCCTTGTCTTTTCCGACCCTGGTATATTTTTTCCCTACCTTGTTCTACTCTGGTGCGTGTGTGTGTGTGTGTGTGTGTGTGTGTGTGTAGCATTCCCCTTCTAAGTCGCGATAACCCATGCTTCACCTCGTTTTTTGTTCTTCCTTATCCTTCCCCTCACACACACACACACACACACACACCTGCCTCGCTTGTCTTGCCCAACTGCCCGTGCCCGCCACTGCTTCCCGCCAACGCTGCAAAAACTATCACACACACACACACCCTTCAGAAGCTGGTACTGTGTAGGTCAGCCAGTAGATCGAGTGTATAGGCACGTTCCCCTTCCCCTCTCTCTCTCTCTCTCTCTCTCTCTCTCTCTCTCTCTCATAAACAGCCATTACAAAGCGCGTCGCCCAAACATGCCCTTTGCTGGATTGGCGCGGCGCCTCCCAGCTCTCGTGTCCTCAACGCTCCACCGCTTAACTAGACAATCCATTTATCCACATCAGCAAAAGAGAGGCGATGGACGGGAGGCTTCTGTACTTTTTGCTGCTGATCACTCCGAACCCTTGTCTTACTGTTGGTCCTTCTATCTATACACATGCTGATACCTGCATACATACACACGCCTATAATAGGAATTAAGGTTATAAAGAAACATTCTTAAACAATATTTTCGCTTCACTATTTTTTCACTTCTAAAGGTCTATTAATGTTTAAACAACACCTTTAATCTTAAACACTGTTTTCAAGTCTCAAATACTGTAATTTTGTTTCTACCTAGACATCTGGTAATGGTATAAGAATTTATTCTTAAATTATTCTTAAATTTCAATTCTCTTAAACACTGCGTTGTCATTTCTAGAGCTCTATTAATGTTAAAAGACTTGTTAATTTTTTATTTATTTATTTATTTATTTTTATTTATTTATTTTTTTTGGTGCCACCGATCATACTTGCAGACACCCCTCCTTCCTCGGACGCCACGTTCCCACTAATGGCAGCAGGCTTCTCCGACAGGACCCCGTGTTTCGGAAGAAAATTAATATGATGAGTATCGAGTAGCTATTTAACGACCTTAAACGATAGTAATTCGGATTTCTATTTGACGAAATGCACTGATAAAGACGAAATGCACTGATAAAGGACTCCGTCAGTAGAGACCATCATTTATTAAAAAAAGTAAATAAATAAAAAATAAAAATATATTTTTAATTTCTCACCTCCCAGTTATGGCGAGGCACAATTGGGGAGTCGTGAGGTTTGCTGCACTACTTTGTCCAAGTTCCTAAAATAACTAAAGCGCCCAATTAGCACACACATTTACTGAGAATGGCCATGTGTGTGTGTGGGGGGGCGGGGAGACAACAGCGTGTCGGAGACTGAAGCATGGCGTCAGAAAAGGAAACATTGTGTAACGCGACGCCTCCTCATTCAGTGGGTGCCTCGTGGCCTTCACTGCGACACGCACACACACACACACACGGAGCAGGTTCCTCTTCTAACGACTTTTCCCTGTTTTCATTGCTTCCTAGCTTCCCCTCCTAGGACGAGGAGGAGGAGCCTCCTAGTTCTTGTTCTTGTTCTCGCTTTTGTTCTCGCTCTCCTCTTCCCTCCTCCTCCTCCTCCTCTCCCTCCTTCTCGTTCTTGTCCTCGTTATCCTCCTCTAACTGTATTCGTACTCGTACTCGTTCTCGTCCTCCTCCTCTAACTGTACATTCTCGTTTTCGTCGTCTTATTCCTCTTCCTTACATGGTCTTCGCTGTTTTCCTCTAATGCTATAATGCTAAATAGTTTTCTTCATCATGTAGTTAAAATTTCTTCCCTAACAGTAGTCACCCAAGAACGTACGTAATGATCTGTTACTGTATGGTTACTGTACTTATGAATTACTGTTCACGAGGAGGAAACAAAGATATCACAGGAAGGTGGAATGTTGAGCGAAAATGGTGGAGATAGTAGAAAAGGGTCGAAAATACAAAATAAATATATGGTGGGGAAAAAAATATAAAAAGATGGAAGAAAACAAGTGAGAAAGAGGAGGCGAAGAGTGGAGGTTAGCGTGGGTGGAGGGAAGGAAGGAAGGTGGAGGTGGAAGGATGTGGAGTAATGTGGAGCAACAAGATTTGAGCACGCGTGTAATTTCCTCGGCCTTTCCTGCCTCACACCCTCCCTCCCCCTCACTGTATGAACTACGTAGCGTAGCGGCGCGGCAGGGCGTGGAACAGAGCGTGGGGAGAGGCGTGGGGGAGGGGCAGGACATGAAACGAGGAGTAAGAAAAAGTTAGGAGGGGAGGCGTGGGGTAGAAACGTGGGGAGAGGCAAGAGTGTATGGAGAGGAGTAGGGAGAGGCGTGGGGAGAGCGGCGTTCATGGGGCTAGGAGTTAGGACGGAACGCCAGAACACCACAATATCAACGGACACCAACACATCAGCAACCCAGCACCACAAAGCCACAACGCCATGTTAGTTTGTATATGTAGTTGCGTCCCAGGAAAGATGCAATGAATGACATGTTGCAGAACCTCATTCACATACAGACACACACACAATGACACAAAATGCAGGCACACAAATAGACACGCAAGACACAGACAGACAGACACACAGACAGATGCACAAAGACAGCCACACAAACACAGGAAAATACATACACATACCAAGACAGACAATACAGAGAAAGACACAAGAGATACAGGCATAGAGACAACTTCGCGCGCACACACACACACACACACACACACACACATACACACACGTCACTTCAATCTGAAATCACCTGAATGAGAACAACTGAACCTTGGAAGCCGCTGAGACCCCACGTCGCGTGACCAGCGGTGCGGCGGAAGCACTGCACAGCTGAGGCAAGGTAGGAAGATTTGTTCTGGTGGGCTCTTCTAATGTTGGGAAGATTCAAGTTTACACGATTGTTTACAGAGGTATTGGGGATTCGAAGCGCTGTCCACTGATTAACTGAACCACCTAACCCTCTACTTAGTTTTGGCTTTAGCGGGGATAGGCTGGGAGAAAAGGTTTGTTTGGGGGATGAGGAGAGGAGAGATAGTGGTTGTTAATCCTTTGCTTACAATCACGACTTTTGATTAAATATGTTTAGAGTGCAATATTGAAAGTATCCATTGACAGAGAGAAATAGATGGAGTAATTAAGATTATTCAGAGCATCTAGTTTTATTTCTGAATAATGTAGCAATGTGGCTTCCTCTTAAGCTTCTTCTTGTTCTTATTGTTCCTGTTGTTGTTGTTGTTGTTGTTGTTGTTGTTCTCTTCTTCCGCTACTAACCATCTTTCGAGCCTTTCTCCTTCACCGCCTCTTCCATCTAAATCTCTATCTTTCCCTCCATCTTCCCTCCTCTTAGCTCCTCCAAGCTCTTTTCACAGGGTTATCATACTGTCATTACCAGGCAGAGTTAACATTATTCTCTTTTCCGCTGTTGTAATGCTATAGGAGTAATTTGGTCATCAGGCACAAAGTAGTGTTTTGTATCGCAGTCTGGATGAATGAATAGTTTAAGTGCGCGTAGTGTTGCTTATGATTAATGAACCCCATCTGGCCAGGCCCGTATTCTGAAACGCTTTGCGCTTTGTTCTTCCACCACGACTGTTTTCAAAGCCCATAGAGATGATTAACTGGATTCTCAAGACTGTTTCTCCTCTTGATAATGTAGAAATCATGTTAATCTGTCATTAGAAAAAAAAAAAAAAAAAAAAAAAAAAACAAGTAACTTCACTAATGGCTTGCCGTGGGGAGTCACTTTGTCGCAGTGGTGGAGCTTGAGCCTCCTCTGATGGCTCGCCTGTTTCTGGAGGGTTAGGTGCCCGTCAGTTCTGTGGACCAATCACTCCTCTCTTGGCGCCATATGACTACTATGTTGCAACGTCCTCCCTTTCTTTTTAATCAATCAGTCAGTCAATCAATCACCACGACTGTTTTCTAAGGCCACACATGATAAGTCGGGTTCTCAAGAGTGTTTTTCTTGTTAACAATGTAGAAATCATGTTACTCTGAAACTTGAACCGTAAAAACATCTTTAAAAACCCGTGTAACTTTAATTAGACTAGAGTCTATTGAAAATAGTCTCAAGAGTATTTTTCCCGTTAATAATGAAGAAATCTTGTTAATCTTTCACTAGAACTGTAAACAACACCCTTGAAAACCTGTGTAACTTCAACTAAAACCTATTGAAGGTAGTGCAAGTGCGGCGTGGAAGTGTTTCAGAGTATGTTTCCTGGTCTTTATCCTCCAGCGTGTATCCCAGCTGTCACTAGAACTATAAAAACACTCTTAAAAACCTGTGGAACTTCAAATAAAGCCTGTTGAATGCAGTAGAGGTGTGGCCAGAAATGTTTCAGAATATGGTGGTGGGCTTTATCCTCCCACCGTATATCCCTGCCACCACTCACACCCCTGACACCTCGAGCCGCCGCTAATTGAAGCATTAGGAGGAGTTATTTGCGCGAGTGGTGTGTGCATCCCCTCGACACCTCCGTCACTAAATCTGCGTCTGATCGGCGGCGTTTTAATCCCTGATGTACGAGCGGTCAGGGAGGCGGCGGTGACTAATGGCATTCTGCGCACACGTGTTTCTGTTCAAGACCGCGCGAGGAGAGAGAGAGAACGAAAGAGAGAGAGAGAGAGAGAGAGAGAGAGAGAGAGAGAG
>NC_087174.1:13600827-13610827 GCF_035594125.1 Scylla paramamosain | reverse complement strand
TCTCCCATCATTCTGTTTGCTTGGGTGTCTGTCTGTCTGTGTATGTATGACTGTCTGTATAGCTCTCTCTCTCTCTCTCTCTCTCTCTCTCTCTCTCTCTCTCTCTCTCTCTCTCTCTCTTCCCCGTTATTCTTTCACTTTCTTCCCCTCATTCTCCTCCTCCTCTTCTCTCTACACTCCTTATTCTGTCCTTCCCTCCCCTATTCCTCCTCCTCCTCCTCTTCCTCCCATAACTCTCTTCTCTCCTCCTTCTCCTCCTCCTCCCCATCCCAGTCTCGATCTCGTCATCAGGCTCATCTTCTCACACTCCTCCTCTATCTTCCTCCTCCTCCTCCTCCTCCTCCTCCTCCTCCTCCTCCCGTCACTTCCTCCCCTCTCTCGCCATTCCCCTCAGTCACACATGCATGACGGAGACGTGCTGTGTATGCTATGCTGGGTTGGGCTATGTTGGGCTATGCTTGGGTATGTTGGGCTGGGTTGGGCTATTTTGGGCTATGCTTGGGTATGTTGGGCTGGGTTGGGCTATGTTGGGCTATTTTTGGGTATGTTGGGCTGGGTTGGGCTATTTTGGGCTATACTTGGGTTATGCTAAGCTCAGTCAGGCAAGGGTCTCCTGTTTCAAGACGCGGTGACCTTGTTTGGGAGTTCGGGGAGGAAATAGAGCGTGAAGTGGGTTGACTGCCTGGCTTGTCTGTCTGTCTGTCTGTCTGTCTGTCTGTCTGTCTTTTCTTTCTGTCTGTTCCTCTCTTGCTGTTTCTGTCTGTGTTGATGATTGTCTTTTTCCTTTGTGTGTGTGTGGGGGGGTGGAAGAGAGAGAGAGAGAGAGAGAGAGAGAGAGAGAGAGAGAGAGAGAGAGAGAGAGAGAGAGAGAGAGAGAGAGAGAGAGGAGGGGGGAGAGTGAGGCATCATAGTTGTCTCCCTCCTCAGGTATTCTCAGGTGATTTACAAAGGTGTTCTGTGACGCAAAGACCCCATGCCCATACCCTCCTCCTCCTCCTCTTCCTCCTCCTCCTCCTCCTTCTCCTTCTTCTCCTCCTCCTCCTCCTCCTCCTCCTCTTCCTCCTCCTCATCCTCGTCTGATTCTTCCTTTTCTTCTTCTTTTCTTTTTTTTTTGTTCTAGTTTTAGTTCTTGTTCTTGTTATTCTTGTTCTACACCCTATTCCTCTTTCTCTTTTTTGTTTTCCTCTTATTCCTCCTTTTCTTTCTCTTATTAATATTGCTACGACTACTGTTACTACTACTACTACTACTACTACTACCGCCACTGCATCATCAACACCTTGGTGAGATCAAAGGCGAGTTACCAGACACAACTTTTTACCTTCCTGCCTCTCACCTGGTCACTTTTATAAATCTTGAAAATCTTCCCCTTAAATTTATTTCCTTCCCCTTCCCTTTGGCTCCCTACTTGCCTTGCGTTCCCTTCCCTTTCCTTCCGTTCCCTACCCTTCCCTTGCCCTGCCTCGCCTTCCCTCTCCTCGCCACACGCTCACCTGACACCTGACACTAATTAAGATCATGGGACACCCACGTGGAGGCAGGTAACGCACGTGGCCGGCTGACGAAGCATCACCACCACCACCACCAACACCACAAGCATCACCATTTACCACCAGTATCATCACCATCACCACCATCATCACTATCACGGGCGTTGCTACTACTGCTACTGCTACTACAACTACTGCTACCATTACTTCCATTACTTATACTACTGCTACCGCTACTGCTACTACTGTTATCGCTACTGCTCCCTCTGTATCTACTTCTACCACCACTACTACCGCAACTGTGGAAATAGAAACAAGTAGAGGAAAGAAGAAGAGAAGAGAGGAGAGGGAAGGAATGCAGTGTTAGTGTGCGGTAAACGGCTCACTCAATAACAAACAGGTGAGGAGGATAAGAAAATGTAAAAAAAATGTAATGAATGATGAAAGAAAACCAGATATTTTTTCTCTCATAGTTCATCAATTTCTTGTTTTTTTCTTTTCTTTTTCTTATTTTCTTGTTTTTCTTTCTTAAATTCTTCTTCTTCTTTTCTTTCATTTTCTTTATTCGCGTTCGACAAAAGTGAACTTCTCTTTCATTTTGTTCTTAATTTCTTACACTCTTATTTTTTTCTTATATTCTATTTTTTTTTCCTTTTCTTTCTTACTTTCTTCATTCTCGATCGCTAAAAGTAAATTTCTTTCTTCTTTCTTATTTTCTTATTTTATCTAATTCGCAAAAAAAAAAAGACTTAGAAAACACCAATGAAAGGAGAAACATAAATAACTATCTCTCTCTCTCTCTCTCTCTCTCTCTCTCTCTCTCTCTCTCTCTCTCTCACCCAGTCACTTTGTAGCAAATTAGTTCCACTCACTGTTTTCTCTAAAGCCGAGGAGAGACACGCACGAGGCCAACTCTCTCTCTCTCTCTCTCTCTCTCTCTCTCTCTCTCTCTCTCTCTCTCTCTCTCTCTCTCTCTCTCTCTCTTTCTCTCTTACCATTTTGCTGGTGACGGACTTGGTTTGGCAGGGTAAGACGGAGGGAAGAGGAGGAGGAGGAGGAGGAGGAGGAGGAGGAGGAGGAAGATGATGAGTTAGAGGAGTAAAGAGAAGGTGAAGAGAAGGAAGGGAAAGATGAAGATGGAAGAGGAGGAGGAGTAGGAAGAGAAGGAGGAGGAGGAGGAGGAGGAGGAGGAGGAGGAGGAGGAGGAGGAGGAGGAGGAGGAGGAGGAGGAGGAGGTGGAGGAGGAGAAAAATGAGAAGGAAACGAACAACTACAACAACAAGACAGAGAAGATAAGAAGATAATAAAGACAATAGGGAAGAAAGGAAGGAAATATGAAGAAGACAAAGAAAAGGAAGAGGAAGAGGAAGAGGAGGAGGAGGAGGAGAGGGAAGACGAAGATGAAGGAAGGAAATAAAGGAGGAAAGGAGAAAAGACGAAAAAAAGAATTGAGGAAAGTGATGATGGAAGAAAATGAAGAAGGAAGAGGGAAGGAGGCAGAAGATGATGAAAAAGGGAAGAAGAAGAAGAAGAAGAAGAAGGAATGAAAGAAAGACGAAAAAGGAGGAAAGGAGAGTGAAGATGATAACGAGAAGGAGGAAAGAACGGAAGAGGAGGAAGACAAGGAGAGGAAAGATGATGGCAAGAGGAAGGGAAGGAGGAATGGAGGGAAGGAGGAGGGAAGGAGGGTGTAAGTTCCTCGGCCAAACAGCGGCTGTCACTCGCCTGTCACACGAAGCACATGTTTCTTGGGCAGCTGAGGCCCGCAAGAAGTGGCGACACGCACACACACACACACACACACACACACACACACACACACACACACACACACACACACAGGGAGAAATGGGGTTTGCCGTACACACACACACACACACACACACACACACACACACACACGGGATGGTGGCGACAGTCATGATAATATATACGAACATATATGCGCGCACATGGATAAAATACACACTCTCTCTCTCTCTCTCTCTCTCTCTCTCTCTCTCTCTCTCTCTCTCTCTCTCTCTCTCTCTCTCTCGCTCGCTCGCTCGCTCTCGCTCTCAAGATATATAAATAAATAAAGACGATTTGGGAAGACGATTTTGAGTGCAAGAGAGAGAGAGAGAGAGAGAGAGAGAGAGAGAGAGAGAGAGAGAGAGAGAGAGAGAGAGAGAGAGAGAGAGATTCAGATGCAGAGGGAGAAAATAAAGCAAACTGGAGCACTAATTAATTCTGAAGTTAATGAAAAGAAAAATCTGGGACACACACACACACACACACACACACACACACACACACACACACACACACACACACACACACACACACAAACACACACGCACATTTTCTGCACACTTGCACAACATTAAAGGAAACTTAATCGTAACTTGGTCGGGAAACGGGAGGGAAACATTTTAGCGTCTCAGATGTCAGGAGGAGGAGGAGGAGGAGGAGGAGGAGGAGGAGGAGGAGGAGGAGGAGGAGGATGAGGAAGAGGAGGAGGAGGGTGCAAGAAGGTCAGAAATGAAGTAAAACAAGGAAGAGGAGGAGCAGCAGTAGTAGTGGTTGAAGGGAGGGAGGGAGGGAGGGAGGGAGGGAGGGAGGGAGGGAGGGAGGAGGAGGAGGAGGAGGACAGATGGAGTTAATTAAGAAATCAGGTAATTACTTCTATTACTACTACTACTACTACTACTACTACTATTATTACACTTTTCCTCTTTCCTTCTCTCCTTTCCTTCTCTTCCTTCCTTCCTTTCCTTTATCTTCTTTTTCTTACTTGTAGTTTTATTAAGATATATTCCTTCATTTCCTTCCTTTATTCTTCACATGCTTTCTTTCGTTTCCTCCCTTCCTTTCCTTCATTCATTCCTTTATCTTATTTTCCCTATCATCATCTTTCTACCTCTTCATCTTTAAACATTCTCTTTTGTATTCTTCCTTCCTTCTTTCATTCATTTCTTCATCTTCTCTCTATCATCATCTTTCTCCGTCTTCACCTTTAAACATTTTCTTTTCTCATCTTCCTTCCTTCCCTCCTTCATCTTCCTTTTCCTATCTTTCTCTCCTCCACCTTCATCATCTTTCCTCCATCTTCATCTCTCCTCTCTGGCGGGGTGGAAAATATTTAGATAAAGATAGTGTTTGTGGCCATTACCCTTATCTCCGCTATCTTTCTCTCCATCTGTCTCTCTCTCTCTCTCTCTCTCTCTCTCTCTCTCTCTCTCTCTCTCTCTCTCTCTTCCCTTCTTTTCTTCTCTCCTGTTTGTCTTGATTTTTTTATTTGGTTTTGGTTCTCTCTCTCTCTCTCTCTCTCTCTCTCTCTCTCTCTCTCTCTCTCTCTCTCTCTCTCTCTCTCTCTCTATCTCTCTATCTATCTATCTATCTCGTCCCGGTTAAGAGAGAGAGAGAGAGAGAGAGAGAGAGAGAGAGAGAGAGAGAGAGAGAGAGAGAGAGAGAGAGAGAGAGAGAGAGAGAGAGAAGTGACGTTTTCCTCCATCCATTTTCTCCTCCTCCTCCTCCTTCTCCTCCTCCTCCACCACCACCACCACCACCTCCTCTTTCACTTCCTCTTCTTCTTCCTCCTCCTCTTTCTGCTTGTTCCTCCTTTGCATACCTTCATATTCTTCCTCCTCCTCCTCCTCCTCCGCCTCCTCCTCCTCTCAAACCTTCCTTCCTTCCACCTCTCCATCCATTCCCTCCACATTCCCTCCCTTTAACTGAAATTACCTCCATTACCTTTTCCCTCCATCCATCACTCCTCCTCCTCCTCCTCCTCCTCCTCCTCCTCTTAGCGTGGTGACAGCTTCATTAGGTCCCAGTCCTCTAAGGTAGATCAGGTTCACCTTCACGAATATTAATTACACAGGTGACTCACGTGACTTGGTGGTGGTGGTGGTGGTGGTGGTGGTGGTGGTGGAATAATAATGGTGATGTGATGATAACAGTAGTGGTGGTGGTAGTTGTGTGGTTGTTAGCTAGTTGTGTGAACGAGTGAATGAGCGAGACTTGTGTGAGGCATGAATACGTGTATGAGTGAACGAGCTAGGCTTCAGTCATAAGTGTTAAGTTGAAGTGCGCGGCCTGGCGCCGGGAGATCACCTACCTCCAGCCTTCTGTTCACACCTTCTGTGAATAAACACCTGCACTGTTACCTGCGTTTCCTGTGCCCCTGCTGGTCAAGAGTCGAACATGGCGCAGTGAGTAGGATCAGGACAAGGCTGCAGTGGGTACGGCGCAGAATGGAGAAGCAGTTGGAGGCGCTGGCTGCCCTGCTAGCGCGACAGTCGGAGCAGAGTCAGGCTCTGCTAGCGCGACAGTCGGAGCAGAGTCAGGCTCGCGAGGAGCGTTTAACCCAGCTGCTGGAGAGAGTGGGGACACAAGCTCCCAGTCGCACCACGGCGAGCAATGAAGGCGAAACCACAGCCCGCAGCACGTCTACCCAGGGCGCGAGGTTCCCGACGTCCGCCACCATCATTCCTCACTTAACGGCGTCAGCATCTTTACGTGAGTTCGACACGTGGCGCCATAAGTTTGAAGGATACGTAACCCTCGCCAGGATAGACTGTCTCTCCCTGGCTGAGCAGAGGGCGGCACTCGCTGCTGTCCTAGACGACGAGTGGACCCGTACACTTCGCTACGGGATAAGCTTACCGAGAGACGCGGAGTTAAGAACCATCCTCGATGCAATGTGTGAGTACCTGCGAAGCCAGCGCAACATCATCATGGATAGAAGAGACTTCTACTCCCGCGTGCAAGAAACGCAAGAAGGTTTTGACGACTTTTTATGTGCTGTAAAGGAAATCGCCAATTTCTGTGACTTTTGCGACCAGTGCATAAACCATCAGCTGCGTGACAGAATTGTCGTTGGGACACGAGACGAAGTGGCTCTGAAACGCATGCTGGAAAACAAGAAACTCACCCTTGAAAACGCCATAGATATTTGCAGAGCATCAGAGAGCGCTAACCAGTGTAGTGCAGTACTAAGGGGCGGCTCTCACTCTTCGAGCCATGGTGTGAACGCTGTCTCGAACTACAGGAAGGGCAGTTTCGGGGGCTCAAGCCCCACGGGCTGTTATCGTTGTGGCAAAGATTGTCGCAGTGACAAAAGGGGATGCCAGGCAATAGATAAAGTGTGTCGTAACTGCGGGAAAAGAGGGCATTTTGCGAGTGTATGTCGGCAGACAGTGAGGAAACGACGAGGAGCTTCGAGGAGTTCCTCAACTGTCTCTCCTCATCGCGGTGCAGGCCCGAGGCGGGGAGCCAGTGCCAGTGTATACCAGCTCTTATCAGGCGTATACACAAAGACGGTGACGGCACGACCTGCGCCCCAGGTGCTCATTACCGCCACACATCCCGCTGGAAGAGACAAGATTACGTGGACTCCTGACTCTGGGGCCGAAACGACCGTTATTGGCCTCGACACGGCAACACTCCTTGGAATCCCGCCCTCCAGCTTGGCGCCCGCTGATGGTGATGGACTTTATGCTGCCGGTAATCACCCCCTCACCTGTGTAGGAACTTTCTCGTCGCACTTGCAACTGGGCGACAGGGAAGCTGAGACTGTTGTGAGCGTGGTGAAGGAGGTGAAGGGGGCGCTGCTTAGCTGGTACGATTCCATCGCTCTCGGAATCCTCCCCGAAGATTTTCCGGCTCAAATCCGACCGCTTCGCAGGGAAGAACAGCACACCGGCAACAGCTCCATCAAGTACCCGACCGCCTCGCAGCCACCTCTATCTACGCCCACAGAAGTGATCAGCTGGCCTCATTCCTACGACCCAACGCCACAGCAGCGTGCGGGGCACGCTGCTGCTGTGATCAAGGCCTTTCCCAGCGTCTTCGAAGCAAAGGAAGGTTTACGTGCAATGGCTGGTGGATCCATGGCCATCGAGTTGACAGACGACGCTCGACCCTTCGCCGTAACAGCATCTCGTACAATCCCTTACAATTGGCGTGAAGAAATTAAGAGCCAGTTGGAAGAGCTGCTTAACAAGGGAATCATCGAGAGTGTGGACTACCCTACGGCATGGTGCCACCCCATCGTGCCTGTCCCAAAAAGACATCTGGTGTAAGGCTGTGTGTTGACCTGACACGACTCAACCGTTACGTGAAGAGGCCCGTGTATCCAGTGCGCTCACCTCATGACGCCATCGCCTCGATCGGGACCGGAGCAGTTTGGTTCACCACTCTTGATGCCAAGATGGGGTATTTTCAAGTCCCCATTAGAGAAGAAGACCAGGATTTAACCTGCTTCATAACACCTTGGGGTCGGTACAAGTTTCGGCGAGCGGTTATGGGTCTCGTCTCGTCTGGAGACGAGTATAACCGTCGAGGAGACCAAGCTCTCGGCGACATACCTAACACCATCAAGATCGTGGACGACATCCTGGCCTATGACTCCACCTACAGTGCGCACTTAGCCCATGTCATTCAGATTGTGCGGCGGTGTGACCAGCACGGCATCACTCTCAACCCACAGAAGTTTACATTCCGCGGAAAGAGTGGTAGATTACTGTGGTTACTCTGTTTCTGGACAAGGCTACACGACAGACTCAAAGAAAGTTAAGGCAATCTCTGACTTCCCACGACCACAGCACATCACCGACCTACGATCATTCATGGGTCTTACAAACCAGCTTGGAAGCTTTTCTCCTGCTGTGGCTGCAGCTGCACAACCCCTCAGAGATCTCTTACGCCCGAAGAACAGTTGGTGCTGGTCTCCTAACCATGAAGAGGCGTTTGAGAAGGTGAAACAGTGTCTCGTCAGCCCACCTGTCTTGGCATACTTCGACCCATCATTACCAACGATGCTACAGACTGACGCCTCAAGGATGCACGGATTTGGATTCGTTCTCCTGCAGAAGCACAGTGACCAGTGGAAGATGGTGCAATGCGGGTCAAGATTTGTTACAGACACAGAGAGCCGCTATGCAGTAATAGAGTTGGAAATGGCTGCAATCGTCTGGGCAGTCAGGAAATGTGGCACCTACCTGAAAGGACTCCCTCACTTCGATCTAGTGCTCGACCACCGCCCGCTGATACCTCTCCTCAATAGCAAGTTGTTGGGAGAAATAGAGAACCTGCGGCTGCAGCGCATGAGGGAGAAGCTTGCTCAGTATTCTTTCACAGCAAGCTGGCAAAAGGGATCGACACACTGTGTGCCCGACGCCCTCTCACGTGCTCCAGTACAGGACCCAGTGGAGGAAGAGGATGCTGCTACTTCTGGTGACCTCGACCCTCTCCACTCAGCGGTCATCTCAGCGTTATCTGCCACCAATGAGGACGGCGTCCGCTTAGCACCACTCCAGGATCAGACTGTGGAAATGGTACGTGCCGCAGCAGCAAGAGACGGGGAGTACTGCTTGCTCAAGAACGTCATCATCGAGGGCTTCCCTGATCATTGCCACGACCTCGATCACCGCTTGCGTACGTACTGGCCGGTGCGCAGTCTGCTGGCCGTAGACGACGACCTGGTGGTTTACGGGCCGAGGCTTCTTATTCCTCACAGCCTCCGCCGAGAAACACTAGAGCGACTCCATGACAGTCATCAGGGGATGGAGCGCACCAAGCGACGGGCCCGACAAACGGTGTACTGGCCTGGTATGGACAGAGACGTTGAGAACGTCGTTTCTGGATGCTCACTATGCCGTCCACTCCTACCAAGCCAAGCCAACGAACCTCTCTGGCAGGACACGGACACACCCAGCAGGGTGTTTGAGTCAGTTTCTGCAGACTACTTCCACGCAGCAGGCCGTACATACCTCGTGTATGTAGATCGCTTGTCTGGGTGGCCTCACGTGTCTGCATGCTCACGTCCAGCATCGGCTGATCAGCTCGTTCGTGTCCTTCGGGGTGTGTTCGCCGACACGGGCGTGCCTGTTCTCCTGAGGACTGACGGTGGACCGCAGTTCACTTCTTCATCGGTACGGCGCTTCCTGGCTCGATGGGGGTGGAGCATCGTGTATCTTCACCTCATTATCCACGCTCCAATGGTCACGCCGAGGCAGCGGTCAAGTCCGTGAAGAAGCTGATCCTCACGACCACACAGCAGGGACACCTGGACGAGGATGCGTTCGCTCGCGGGTTGCTGGAACTGCGCAACACTCCGAGGGCGGAAGGGCGATCACCAGCACAAGTCCTCTTCGGTCATCCTATGAGGTCCTGTGTCCCGGCTCATCATCGCTCATACGCTCAGCAGTGGCAGCGCGCTGCTGATGAGTGCGACGCCAAGGCAGAGCGACTGAGGAAGAAAGCGAAACTTCGCCACGACGCGTCCGCCCGTACTCTTCCTCTCCTGCACCTCGGTGGCCACGTCGACGTTCAAGATCACACGACAGGCCTCTGGGATCGCCTGGGTGTCATCGTGGCTGTTGGGCGAAGGAGAGACTACCTCATCAAGATGGGCAGCGGTCGCGTGATGTGGCGTAATAGAAGACACCTACGCCCACACAGACCTCTTGCTCCCCTTCCTGTCGAGCAGCACACCGCTCATGGCGGTGCAGCGCTTCAGCATCAGG
>NC_087174.1:13578327-13585827 GCF_035594125.1 Scylla paramamosain | reverse complement strand
CCGCCCCCTACGTATCTTGTCTTGCTCTGTCGCACGCCACCCACTCCCTGCCTTGATTCACTCCTCACTCCGCTCCTGTACTGTGCCATACCCTGCCCTATTCTGCCAGGCTTACTCTGGCTTGCTCTGTCTCAATTCATCCACTCCATGCCTTGGTGTACTCTGTCATACCCTGTTGTGTTGTTTCCCCTGCCTACACCCTGCTATATCATGTCTTTCTCCATCTTTTCATCTATTCATTTCCTGCCTGGTTCACTCCTTATTTCACTCTCCCATACTCTGTTTTGTCTTGTTCCTCCCTTACCCTGCCCTACCCTGCTCTACCCTGTCTTTTTCCACCCTTTTCATCTACTTACTCCCTGCCTGGTTCAGTCCTTATTTCACTCTCTTACGCTGTCATACCCTGCAATACTCTAATCTTACCCTGTCTTGTACTCTCAGTCACTTCATTCCTGTACCCTGCCATACCCTGCCTTTCTCTCTTCTATACTCCATTCACTCGCTGCCTCACTCCACTCCTGTAATCTACCCTGTTCTCTTTTGTTCCACCTTATTCCATGTCCACACCCTGCTGTAACCCTGCCATATCCTGCCATGGTTCACGTGTCACCCTACCTCTGCTCTGTCTTGCTCCACCTCGATTCTCTGTACCCTACCTGTCCTACCCTCCTCCACCCTGCTTCTCTCCTTCCCTGTATACCCTACTGTCCTCCACCTCTGCCATTCCCTACTTCATTCTTCTGTTTACTACTTTTCTTCATTTCTTCCACTCCACACTCCACTTCACTTGATTATTCACTAGATTTTAATTGGTTCCTTCTCCACTGTGCTCCCTTTCTTCATTCCTTCCACCCCACACTACAGATTCCACCTTCTTCCTCCACTAGACTTTAATTTTTACGTGTACCTTTCCACTTTTCATGTCTCCTTTTCACTCTCTCTCTCTTCCACTCTCTATTTCCTCTCCCGACGTCAAACACATCCACCCTCCACCCTCCACCCTCCACCCACCCACCCCACAAGACGCCACCACCGCTAATCACGCCCACGAATCACCACCCCAAGCCGCCCCCCTCCCCCACCCCCCCAACTCGTCGCCACGGCCAAGTGAACAAAGGCTGGCATCCACACCACCACCACCACTACCACCACCACTACAACCACCACCACCACCGCCGCCGTGATGGGAAGATGTAGGACGAAGAAGGAAGCGTGAAGAGTTTACGAGGCTCTGTTCCTGCCCCCCGCAACCCCCTTCTTCTTCTCCTTCTTCTTCTTCTTCTTCTTCTTCTTCTTCTTCTTCCACTCCCCCACTCTCCCCCTCTTAAAATATTCAGTTATAGATGTGGGTCAGTCTAGTGGCCACACACACGAACACACACAAATACACACACGGGCACATACTTACACCCGCGCACGCACACACACACACACACACACACACACACACACACACACACACACACACACACACACACACGAGGCACCTCTTCTCTCTCTCTATCACGCAAAGTGCCACTCATCTTGCCAGTAATGCCACCCACAGTGCCGCTCTCCTCCTCCTCCTCCTCCTCCTCCTCCTCCTCTTCTTCTTCCTCCTCTATCTTCTTCTTCCTCTATCTTTTTCCTCCTCCTTCTTCTTCTGTTTAACATCGTCCTCCTACTCTTTTTAGTGGCCTATTTTTCCTCTTCTTCCTTCTTTTTCTTTTTCTCCTTCTTCTTCTTCTTCTCCTCTTCTTCCGTCTTCCTCCCCCTTCTTCTTGTACTTAGCATCGATGACAAATTCTTTCTCTCTCCTCGTTCTTGCTTTCCTTTAGTGACCTCTCTTTCTTCTTCTTCTTCCTTGTCTTTCTTCCTCTTCTCCTCATCCACCTCTTTCTCTTCCTTTTCTTCTTCTTCCTTTTTCATCTTTAACATTCACGAAAATTTTCTTCTTTTTCCTCCGCCTTTCTCTTTAGTGACCTCTTTTTCCTTCTTCCTCCTCTTTCTTCCTCTTCCTCTTCTTCCTCCTCCTCCTCCTCCTCCTCCTCCTTCTTAACATTATTATTCTTCTTCTACTTAACATAAAAGGCAATTTCCTCTTCTTTCCTCTCCTTTTCGCTTTATTCTACTTCTTACTCCTTCTCCTCCTCTTCCTCCTCTTCGTCTTCTTCCTCTTCCTCCTTCTGCTTGATACACTGGAATTTCCTTCTTTTTCCTCTTTTTTCTGTTTAGTGGCCTCGATTTTCCTCCTCCTCCTCCTCCTCTTTCTCCTCTTCTTCCTCTTTCCCCTTCTTCCTCTCCTTATCGCTCTTTCCCTCCCCTCCCCTCCCCACCTCCTTCCCTCCCGCCCCTCCAATTGCTTTCACGCCCACACTTGAGGTTGTCCACTTGACAGGGGGCGCCGCGACATGGCCTGAAGTGACTCTCTCTCTCTCTCTCTCTCTCTCTCTCTCTCTCTCTCTCTCTCTCTCTCTCTCTCTCTCTCTCTCTTTCTCATTTCTTTATTTTTTCATAGCCTTTCTTAGTTTTTCTTCTTTTGTTTCATATCTTCTTCTTCTTCTTCTTCTTCTTCTTCTTCTTCTTCTCCTCTTCTTCCTCCTTCCACCACTTCATCCTCTCTTTTACTCCTTCATTCTCCTTGTTCTCTTCCTTCATTTTCTCCCTTCATCTCATCCCTTCCTCTTCCTCTTCCTCCTCTTCTTCCATCTCCTCCTTCTCTTCTTTACTCTGTTCCTTTTACTCCTTCATTCTCCTTGTTCGCTTCCTCCATTTTCTCCCTTCATCTCACCCCCTTCCTCCTCCTCCCCCTCCCCCTCCTCCTCCTCCTCCTCCTCCTCCTCCCCTTAAGAGGTCTTGCTGATTTATTTACAAGACTGTTTCAACGGCCGCCCATTTGTTCGTCGTCCCCTCTTCATAGCGTTCCCCCCGCCCCTCTCTCTCTCTCTCTCTCTCTCTCTCTCTCTCTCTCTCTCTCTCTCTCTCTCTCTCTCTCTCTCTCTCACGAGTCTTTGTCCTCGTTTCCTCTCTTTATTAATTTATCTTGATTGCTATCTTGTCTCTTCTAGTTTCGTCTCGTCTCGTCCCTGCTCGACTAACTCTCTCTCTCTCTCTCTCTCTCTCTCTCTCTCTCTCTCTCTCTCTCTCTCTCTCTCTCTCTCTCTCTCTCTCTCTCTCTCTCTCTCTAATAGTGGAGGTAGTGATAATGATGATGGTGATAGTAGTAGTAATAGTAGTAGTAGTAGTAGTAGTAGTCGCAACAGGAGGAGGAGGAGGAGGAGGAGGAGGAGGAGGAGGAGGAGGAGGAGGAGGAGGAGGAGGAGGAGGAGGAGGAGTTATAGTTGCTTTTTGAACAAAACCACTTAATTTCGCCGAACTTTTTCTAAACACAACTCCTCCTCCTCCTCCTTCTTCTTCTTCTTGTCCGAATAATTACACATAAAATTATAACTCCTGCAGTTACTAAAATAACTTTTTTTTTTTCTTTACAGACAACTGATTTTATTATCAATGTGTTCATTTTTCAGATAGGCGTAGGCTATAGAGTTCACCGTAGGGTGAATAGCTGAATTTCCTTTCATCCTTTCCTATAAAAATTCCATGTCAGTTTTTCATACTGCATGGTACTTTTCCCAACTATTTACATTTCAGCGCAAGCTGGAGGGAGTGGTGGGAAGGAAGGAGCCTTCTGCTGTACTGTCCTGTCTCTCTCTGTCCTGTCTCTCTTTCCTGTAGCTAGTTAGAAGTAGTTACCAAACAGCTTTGCAAGGACCAAAAGGTCTGTTACTCTTTGGCTTTCCTTTGTATTCCTTTGTACTCTTCTTCTTTCACCTCCTCTAATTCCTATTTGCAAATACTAAAGTTGTGAAAGTCCCGTAAAAAAAGTAGATAAGTAAACAAACATATTACGTTTAGTAAATGAAGTTGCTTAAGAGAAAGAAAGGGAGACACTTGAAGGTAAACACAGACAAAGAGCATGTAATCTTGTTGAAGTTACATTCAACAGAGCGCTACTTCTCCCGCTAAATGGCTCCTAACTCTGACACCACGAGGTAAATAAAGAAAATAGATTTTAAAAAGAAAACATGAAGAAACTGGCTGTCAAACAGAATGGCGGATGAACGGAATAGACTCAGTAATCAGGTTGTTAGTGCCGAGTCAGTAGCGAGCTTTAAAGGAAGGTTAGACAAGTTCACGGGTGGGGATCATAGGTGGAAACAGACAGGCATGTGTTATACAGGGAGTGCCGCGTGTAGGCCTGGTGGCTTCCTGCAGCTGCCCTTGTGTTCCGAAATAACAGCGGATTGGGAAAATAACAGTAAGAAAAATAGTCTAATGAGATGAATGGTGTGGCGAGAAGTGAGCAGATCATACAAAATATAAATAGGTATTACAACTATTAACTGGATAAAAATACAAAAGAATGTTACTACAATTAATGAAAAAAATATAAAGCAGAAATTATTAATCGAGAGAAAATGCAAATGAAAATGACCAACAAATAATGACCACACAAAACAACACAAACTAAATACAAACATACACACAACATACATACATACAAACTAAAAAAAAAAAAAATACAAATAACAATAAGAAATACAAGTTACCAATATCACAAAAAAAGAGAAAAAAAAAGAAAAAAAGAAAACACAAACAAATGAAATAGAAGAATACAAACACACCTCAACAAATAATAGTAATAATAAAAAATAAAACTAGATAGAGAAAAAAATAGAAAATAAAGAGAAGCGACAACAGCACAGGTAACATTATTCTGAGTGACACGAGGAGGAGAAAACCAGTCAATTAGATGATAATGGAGTGGAGAGAGGGAGAGGGAGGGGGAGAGGGAGAGAGAGAGGGAAGGAGAGGGAGAGAGGTAAAGAGAGGAGAGGCTACAAGTCTGAAAGTGGCAGAGTCAAGAGGAAGAGGAGGGATTGTGTTTCTTCCTCTCCTCCTCCTCCTCCTCCTCCCCCTCCTCCTCCTCCTCCTAACCCAACATGAGCTAGCAAATTGTTATATCACAGCAGGTAAATACTGAGAGAGAGAGAGAGAGAGAGAGAGAGAGAGAGAGAGAGAGAGAGAGAGAGAGAGAGAGAGAGAGAGAGAGAGAGAGAGAGAGAGAGAGAGAGAGAGAGAGAGAGAGAGAGAGAGAGTAAACATTCCCTCCCACGCACCTTTTCCTCCAGGTGAGAGTTCCTAATAACTGGAGGAGGAAGAGGAGGAGGAAGAGGAGGAGGAGGAGGACCCACACTTCTAACCTTACTCTTCTTTTCTCCTCCTCCTCCTCCCCTTCCTCTATCGCATCTCCCTTTTTCCTGCCTAACACCCTAACACACTGGTTCCCAAATTGGGGTACATTACCTCTGTGGTAAAATAATGATTATTTTTTATTGGTAATGGAGTGGTGGCGGGAGTCACTGTTGTTCTGCATGTGGTGCAGCGGAGGCCTCCCGAGCCTTCACTAAAGAAAACCACTGGAATTAGAAAAAATGGAGTTGGGTATCTATAATAATTAAATTGGTCCTTATTTATTTTTGTTGGACTTTTGTAGTTTGTGGGATAAAGGAGTATGATTTTTTTTTTTTTTTTTTTTTTTTTTGTGTGACAAAAGGCTCGGGAGTTGTGTAGACTGGCAGGCGTCTGTTTTACTGGACTCCTTCCAAGACAGAGTGTCATCAGCATGTGACTGTGAAACTGTTGTATGAGATGTGCAGAGTTCGACTGAGTGTGTGGCCAAAGACACCTGCAGTCTGAAGACTGACTGAATAAAGCAAGGAGGCAGAGGAGAGGAACTAAGCTTGACCTTTCCCTTTCCTTCTACCGAGACCCTGCCGGGATAACAGCAGAAGACCACCTCGGTATTAATATTAACTTAGTCTCCATAAAGTAAAACTATTGTAATTAAGTAATAAAATTAAACTGAATAAAGATAAACATTAAAATCATACACAGTATTGGAAAAGAAGTCTTTATACGAGTATGAGACAAGCCAAGAGTGTTTCGACAGGTATGGTGCAGGACAGTCACTCAACAACACGAGGTATTCACAACTGGATACATGCACTGGCAACATTCTGTGAAAGGGGTAAAGCTTAGGGGCGATGCACACTACAGGGACGGTCACACTCAAGTCACGGTACGCTCACGGTGCAGTCACATACCATTACATGCATTTCAAAGGACGCCTTCACACTGGCGCTCACGGTCCACAATGAAATGCATATAATATATGACCTTACCGTGACTTGAGCGTGGCCGTCCCTGTATAATAAGGATGACGTAAGCAAAATTCTCAGGATCAATAATCATGATAGAACAAGAAATATCGTGTTCAAGCTTGAAAAATTTAAGTTTAAGAAAGAGATGGGAAGGAACTGGTTCTCAAATAGAGAGGTAGCTGAATGAAACGGACTCAATAATCAAGATGTTAGTGGTGAGTCATTGGGGAGCTTCAAAAGATTAGACAAATTTATAAATGGGGACGACAGGTGGAAATAGGTAGGTACGTTTCATACAGGGACTGCCACGTGTAGGCCCCATGGCTTCTTGCAGCCTCCCTTATTTTCTTAAGTTCTTATGTACTTATACACTGTGGATCGGTCCTTTAAGTGGCATGTTAAATTGAGTAACAAGCTGAAAAAAAAGTTAGGGAACCACTGTCAACACCTCCGACTCCCACCAATCACCCCTACACCCTCCTTTACCATCCACTCTACTACACCCTTCCCCACCAACCCCTACTTTCCTCACCCCTCCACTTCGTCTCCACCTGCCTCTCTCCACCTGGGCGGAAAGGCAAGCCTCTTAATTACAGTTTACCTGCCCGGGCTCCTGTGTCGCCCCCGCCCGGACAGCACACAGCGGGACAGATTTGTATGGAGTAATGGGCTTATATGGCTGAGGAGGGGAGGGAGGGTGGCGGGGGGAGGGGGAGTGTGTGGGTAGGGGGAGGGAGGGTGTGTGTTGGGGGAGAAGGGAGGAGTGGGAGGATGAAAATGTTCTTGTGTGTGTGTGTGTGTGTGTGTGTGTGTGTGTGTGTGTGTGTGTGTGTGTGTGTTAATAGTGCTCTTTTTTTCTTTTTTTCTCTTTTATTTATTTATTTTTTCATTATTTGTGATGATTTTGTGTTTCTTTGTGTGTCTGTATGTGCGTTTTCGACTGCTTATCTGTCTGTCTGTCAATCTGTATGTATGCATGTATGTAATTATGTATGTATGTATGTTTGTATGTTCCTGTCTTTGTGTCTTGTCTTCTCTCTCTCTCTCTCTCTCTCTCTCTCTCTCTCTCTCTCTCTCTCTCTCTCTCTCTCTCTCTCTCTCTCTCTCTCTCTCTCCTTTGTTTCCTTAGTACACTATCTTCAACACACACACACACACACACACACACACACACACACACACACACACTAAGGTACAAATATACCCCGGTAAATTCAGCACAACCTCTCTTAATCAGGACTCGAACCCGGGAACGGCGGGTTAGTGAGAACACAAGTGCGCCAATGAGCCACCGGTA
>NC_087174.1:13553327-13565827 GCF_035594125.1 Scylla paramamosain | reverse complement strand
TCAGTCTGTGCCAGCGCCACGGTCTTCGTACACTACCCAACCGAAACTCTTCAATTTGTTCGGGCGTTTACCAACATGGGGACCGTTTTGGTTGAATAGTTTACGAAAAGTGTAGAATTGGTCCCCACGTCTCCCCAAAACTACCTCACCAGTCCAAACGTGACCGTGAAACCCCGATTACGGCTCAAGCGGTTTTTGTTGATTAGCCAGCAAACTGGGCCAGAGCAAACTTGGTATTGTTCAATGCCTCAAAAACTCAATTCCTCCATCTATCAACTCGACACAACCTTCCAGACAACTATCCCCTCTTCTTCAATGACACTCAACTGTCCCCCTCTTCTACACTGAACATCCTCGGTCTGTCCTTTACTTATAATCTGAACTGGAAACTTCACATCTCATCTCTAGCTAAAACAACTTCTATAAAGTTAAACGTTCTGAGACGTCTCCGCCAGTTTTTCTCACCCCCCCCTAGCTGCTAACTCTGTACAAGGGCCTTATCCGTTCATGTATGGAGTATGCTTCACATGTCTGGGGGGTTCCACTCATACTGCTCTTCTAGACAGGGTGGAATCAAAAAATTTTCGTCTCATCAACTCCTCTCCTCTAACTGACTGTCTTCAGCCTCTCTCTCTCACCGCCGCAATGTTGCATCTCTAGCTGTCTTCTACCGCTATTTTCATGCTAACTGCTCTTCTGATCTTGCTAACTGCATGCCTCCCCTCCTCACGCGGCCTCGCTGCACAAGACTTTCTTCTTTCTTTCACACCTATTCTGTCCACCTCTCTAACGCAAGAGTTAACCAGTAATCTCAATCATTCATCCCTTTCTCTGGTAAACTCTGGAACTCCCTGCCTGCTTCTGTATTTCCACCTTCCTATGACTTGAATTCCTTCAAGAGGGAGATTTCAAGACACTTATTCATCAATTTTTGACTATTGCTTTGACCCTTTTATGGGACTGGCATTTCAGTGGGCATTTTTTTTTATTGGATTTTTGTTGCCCTTGGCCAGTGTCCTTCCTACATGAAAAAAAAAAAAAAAAAAAGGAAAGGGTGATTGTGGAACGCCAGTTCTACGAGTTTTGAGTCACGCAGGTTTGAGAATCAGTCAGTGTTGTTGTTGATTACTGTTAGTTATTGTTCCTGTGTGTGACATCAGCGATTAATGTTATGCAGAGTCTTTAATGCTGGAGCAAGTCACGCACACTTCTGTACTTAACCAGTTCACTACATCACTCAAGCTTCAAATCACTAATAATCCTGCGTACTAGAGCAAACAGCATAGAGTAAGTAGATGATATTATTAATAACTTCTCGATATTTTCAAAGGCCACAAAAATTATTAGTCGCAGGTTCTTATGTTTTTTCTAGTATGGAATCCGTTCAAGGTGTAGAAAACTTATCAAACAATCACTACAATTACGAAAACATCCCTGGAAACTTTGATAACTTACGACAAAGCATGTTAAAGATATAGAAAACTTATCATCCCACCACTAGAATCTTGAAAACCTCGATAACTTGCACTAGAGACTATTGAAGGTATAGAGAACTTATCAAACTGCTGCTAGCATCACGAAAACACTCCTGAAAACACTCCTGAAAACACTCCTGAAAACACTCCTGAAAACACTTCTGAAAACACTATAATTCACTAAAACCAAACACGCAAAACTTCAGATCTCAATAAAAATTAGACCAAAAATTAACACCAGATCACCGAAGATTAAAACCTCAGGCCAAACCAAAAGGACCCCACAACAAGGCGACAGACATCAGGTGCCACCCAAGAGTGTCATCCCAGTGACACTCCTGACGTGTGGGCGGCGGCACCTTGACCGTCACCGCTGAACACGTCAATTAGTACTCATTAATCCGTGGACAGGTGAGGGGTGGAGATGGATCTACCTGGCAGGAGAGAGAAAGAGAGAGAGGGAGAGAAAGAGGGAGACCTGAGAGAAGGTTTATGGATGCAGTGAAAGAAGACATGGTTGTAATGGACGAGGCTGAGGTGGTGTGGGCGTGTCAAGAGAAGAATGTTGGAGATGTATTTTACCTGGCAGGGGGAAAGGAACACCTGAGAGAAGGTTTATGGATGCAATGAAAGAGGACATTCTTGTAATGGGCGAGACTGAGGTGGTGTGGGCGTGTCAAGAGGAGAGACAAGGAGGAATATATATGGAGGCGGATGCTGGCGATGGATCTACCCGGCAGGAGAAAGAGAGGAAGACTTAGCGGAGGTTTATGGATGCAGTGAAAGACGTGCTTGTAATGGGTGTGACTGAGGAAGGCGCAGAAGACAGAATGCATTGGGGAAGGTTGATCCGCTGTGGCGAGTCCTGATAAGACCAACCGTTGTATCACTTTAAAAAGATTGTAGTAGCAGTAACTACCATTTTCATAAGTATTTTTCATGGCTATATTTAGAGTTTCATAATCAATCTACATCATCAGCGGGAAGATTACCCTTAAGAACCCCACTAATCATCTCTGTGGCCTTTGAAAACCGTACTGGTGAGAGAACAGCGTTTAAGGATGCGTGTAACTATCGAAGAAAGGGAAAGGATGACAAGCTTACAAACAAACAGAGGAAGAGGAAGAGAACTAAGAATGAAAATACGAATAAGAATAAGAATGAGAAGATATATAAGGAAAAGACGAGATTTTACCATGAGTTTATTGGCGCTCACTCGCACAAATGTGAAGTGTAATTAGGCAAATTGCGCGTGATGAAAAGTACAAGGTGAGGAATAATTATCACGCTTTCTTGTATCACTATAAACTCCGAGGGAATAAGAAAAGAAAAAAAAGCGAGAAGAAAAAAGAAAGAATTGCATTTAAACCTCTCTCTTTATCTCCTTTCTCTCTCTCTCTCTCTCTCTCTCTCTCTCTCTCTCTCTCTCTCTCTCTCTCTCTCTCTCTCTCTCTCTCTCTCTCTCACATACATTTTGTAATTAAATGAGGAAATCTTGTATATAGAAGGAATTATATTGCGGGTCTTCGTCTTCTTTACGTGTAATATTAATAATAATAATAATAATAATAATAATAATAATAATAATAATAATAATAATAATAAAGCGAAGAATGTTTTTTTCACCCTGGTGGAAAAGAAGAAGGTGAAGAGGAGGACGAGGAGGCGAAAAAAGAGAGACAAGAAAGAGGATGAGAAGAGAAAGAATAAGGTAAACAAAATAAGAATAGGAATGAAACGGCGGTAATGAAGACAAGTAAGAAGAGGAAAAGAGTAAAAGTAACAATACGAGAGGCGAGAAAAACAAAACACACAAACAAATACACACACACACGCACAAAACAACTTAATAACCACAACACGAGAATAAAAAACAAGGAAAAATATTTAACAACAGACTAACAATAGTAAAGAAAATATGGGCAGTTTAATTTAACACAACGAATTGTACTCGGTAACTAAAACTACGCAATTAGACCATTACGTAATTACCACGATCCTGTTATGGTGATTAGCGGGCATTAACACACACACACACACACACACACACACACACACACAGAACAGTAGAAGAAAGCAATAGGCTCAGTAATCAGGCTTTTAGTGCTGAGGCAATAGGGAGCCTTAACCCTTTTTCTGGTATGGTCGTCTCTTGTTAACAGCGAGGTTACTGTAATGAATTATTTAGGTAGACATCAAGAAAAGGGAATGTGAATAACAATTTTATCTTTGCCGTCTAAACAAGCACGTATTTTTGAGACTAGTACGAAAAATAAGTTTTTAAAAGTTGTAGTTGATTATGAGAAAGGCTGGTCCTCAGTGGCGCGTCAGGAGAAGAGAAAGATACAAAGAAGAGAAAAGGAAAAGAAAGAGGAAAAGAAAAAAAAAACGTACATCGCCAAAATTAATTCATATTTTTTAAGACATCGCTCCGCTCCGCTGATGAAGATAAGACATCATCGCCACCACCACCACCACCACCACCACCACCACCACCACCATCATCACCACCACATCCGCCGCCGCCGTCCTTGCCGCCGCTTCTTCCGCATCCGATAATGATAACGATGGTGATGATTATAATAATAATACTAATAATAATAATAATGATGCTGAGATGAACATATTAGTTTTACTACTAAAACTGGTACTGCTTCTGATTTACCTTCCGCGCAAAGAGAACTTATTACAAGGAAATTAACGTGGCTTTTCAGTAAACAATTGTTGTAAAAATTACGATGATAATGATAATAACAGTAACAATAATAATAATAATAATAATAATAATAATAATAATAATAATAATGAAATTAATGATAATAAAAATATTATTATTATTATTATTATTATTATTATTATTATTATTATTATTATCATCATTATTATTTCGCTGTAATTGATAACAATTTAGCTTCATTTATAGCGGTGATGGTGGTGGTGATAGTATTACTGGTGGTGTTGGTGGTGGTGGTGGTAATTAAATTCTAACAGAGCATAATTGAAACAACATTTAATTACACTATTATTATTATTATTATTATTATTATTATTATTATTATTACTACTACTATTATTATTATCATGTTAAATGTAATTAGTTGGTTATCATATAGCCTACTTTATTAATTTGGAAGCAAAAGTAGTTGTAATAGTTGTCGTGGTGGTGGCAACAGCAAGAACAACAACAATAACGATATGCAGGATGAGTGATGGTGAAATATTGACTGGCTGACTGCCTGAGTGAATGAGTGATGCACGGCGCCGCCAGCCTGGGGTCATGTTGCGCTAGTGAGAGAGGTGGAGGCGGCGCGGCAGGTGTGGCAGTGACGTAGGGCACGGGTGTCATGACGGGGTGGGTGGCCGGCGGGGCGCGGCGGGGCTCGGCGGGGAGTGATTCAGGCCGCGGCGCCGCCAGGGTGACTGTGTGCCTGGCGTGATTGTTTGAACAGCGTGACGGTGTGAGGCTTAGGTGTATGGTCCTCCCAGCAGGGAACCGAGGCGGTGGCGGCCGTGGCGACACACGTGGCGCCGGCACGGCCGCCGGGCGCTGGTGGACACTTGCGCCCCGCGGCAAGGAAGGGCCGCAAAGTGCCACTCGTGAGGGCCACCGCTGAGTGTCATGCCAGTATTGCCACTAATTACATGTGTGTCGGAACAGAATTCTAACTGAAATATGAGTCATGGGCGGCAGGTGTGTTATCAGCCGCCGCCAGGCACGCCGCGGCACCGCGGCGACGGGGAAAGCATCTTGCGGTGAGTGGCACAGGGCCGCGGTGTGGGGTGTGTGGTAGTGGTGGTGATATTGTATGTGTGTGTTGGTGGTCACAGCCGTGGCAGGGACCGCCACACGCGAGGCAAGGCCGAGAGGTGCGGTCCTCACACACGGTGACGCGGGGGGCGCGGCGGACACAAATACTTTGTCGCCGAGCGGGTGGCCAGTGGCGGGCGCCAGCCTGCTGACGACAGGCGGAGTGCAAGGCCTTGCGAGGCAGCTGCTGGTGTCGTGACAGCTGCGGTGGTGGCAGGCACGAGGAGCTGGGGGCAGTACTTACCCATGGCGGCGAGGGCAGGGTCTGGGTAGGGCAGCGAGGGCAGCACCTCCAGGGACTTCTCGCTCTTGATGGGACCCATGGCGGGAGGGTCGCGGCGTCACTGTAGGTCCCGCGGGTTGGCCGCTACTCACGCTGCGACAAAATGGCTTTCCGTCACCGCCTCACTGAGACACTGGGCACTGCGGCGCGGCGCGGCGCTCGGCGTGACGCACGGCAGTCAGAGGCACTTCACTGGGGCTGGCACGGCCGGCGGGAGAGCCACGACTCGAGTATGCTTCAGTGCCTCCTCGGACACGCCTGGCAGAGCGCATCCTGGCGTGGGCGGCCCCGCCTGACAATTATTGCCCCGCGGCCCGCCCCCCCACGCCCGCCTCGCCTATCGCGCTGCGCGCCCTCACGCTAAAATTAACTTCAATTATTGGGCGAGCCTATGGGGGTGAGGGATGGCCGTGGGCGCCCGCTGATTGGCGGCCACGCAGCACAGGCCCCGCCCACCCCTACACATCGTTGGCCGCGGAGCGTGGGGGAGCGTGACGCGGCCCCGTATAGGCGGAACGCGGCCCCGACACCACCAATAACGCACTGCAGTTGCCGCGGGCCGCCACGCGCACACACACACAAACACACACACACACACACACACACACACACACACACGGCGCAAACCCGTTTTTTCTCCTTCATGTTTTACTTCAACATTCCTCCCATAGCTGCGGCGATTGAAACCCGCGGGCGGTCCCGAGGAGCGATGAGAAGGAGAGAGAGAGAGAGAGAGAGAGAGAGAGTGTACAGCCGCCCCGCAGCAGCAGCAGCCAGACACACTTGAATTATCTGGGGCAGTTTGTCTCTCACTCACACCAAACACTTGCTGGGAAAGGAAATAATTAGGGAGCGGGCCGGCTGACACACACACACACACACACACACACACACACACACACACACACACACACACACACACACACACTGACAGATCGAAGTGATGGAAATATGGCGCCGCATCACCATCCTGAGCACCGCAAATTGGCTCCTCCATTAGTGTGTCCGCCTCGAGGTGGTGAAAAATGTACGCCATTACTGCCACCGCCATCACCGCCGCCATTACCATCACCACCACCGCTACTATCACCACCACCACCACCACCATCACCACTCTTATCATTACCACCATCACCATCACCACTTTCGTTTCCATTACCATTATCTCCATTACTGCCATCACCAGTACCGCTACAATCACCACCATCACTATTTTTTACCATCACCATTACCGACACCACATCACCAGTACGTATTGATCGGCCATTAACCATGAAAAGACACCATCACACCATCATCATCATTACAACCTTATTTCAATTTTCCTGGTCTTAAAATTCCCTTTGTTTTGAATTCGAAAGTCAAGAAAGAAAGGAAGGAAGGAAATAAACAAGGAAGGAAGCAGGGAAACATAAGAAAAATGAAAGAAAAAAAGAAAAAAGAAGAAAAAGGAAGAGAGAGAGAACGAAAGAATAGAGAAAAAAAATGCAAAGAGAAACACAGAAAGAAAGAAAGGAATAAAGAGATAAAAGAAAGAATGAAAGCAAGAAAGAAAGAATGAACAAAAGAAATAACAAAAAAAAGAAGGAACGGAAGGAAGTAAAGAAAGAAGGAAAGAATGAAGGAGGGAAGGATAAAAGCAAAAAAAGAAAGAAAAGGAGAGAAAGAAAGAACAAGAAAGAATAGAGAGAGAAAAAAAAAGAAAGAACGAAAGAGAAACACGGGAAGAGGGAAAGAAAGAAAGAAAGAATTAAGAAAAGTGAAGGAAAAAAACAGTGAAAGAAAAAAAAACAAACAAAACACCTCACATATATATATATATATATATATATATATATATATATATATATATATATATATATATATATATATATATATATATATATATATATATATATATATATATAATATATATATATATATATATATATATATATATATATATATATATATATATATATATATATATATATATATATATATATATATATATATATATATATATATATATATATATATATATATATATATATATATATATATATATATATATATATATATATATATATATGTGAGGTGTTTTGTTTGTTTTTTTTTCTTTCACTGTTTTTTTCCTTCACTTTTCTTAATTCTTTCTTTCTTTCTTTCCCTCTTCCCGTGTTTCTCTTTCGTTCTTTCTTTTTTATATATATATATATATATATATATATATATATATATATATATATATATATATATATATATATATATATATATATATATATATATATATATATATATATATATATATATATATATATACCAGAACAAATTCAACAGTAACCTAACATGCAAGAGATACGAGAACAGGTCAAGCAGAGGCGGCGCAGACGAGAGGGGAAGAACAAGTAATCATAATCAGCATCAGTTACTAACACCATAACTACTGCTTGTATACACCGGGTGACAGTGCGGTGAAGAAACTGTATACGAGTAGCAGGGGAGTAAATTAAAGTGACAATTAAGTTATATGTAGCAGTTAACGCGCGAACTTTCCGTAAAATCTCCTCTCGCGACGCTTAAAATTAATGTGTGTGTTCGCTTCTCTCTCTCTCTCTCTCTCTCTCTCTCTCTCTCTCTCTCTCTCTCTCTCTCTCTCTCTCTCTCTCTCAACCTCAATAACTGATTCTGAAAATTCCTTCTTTCTTTCTCTTCTTTTCTCTTTTTTTTTTTTTTTTACTTTTTTTTCAAGCTCTACATCTTTCTTCTGATATATATATGTGTGTCTTCTTTGTTTCTCCTCTTAGCCTCAATAACTTGTACTGAAAACTCCATTTTTTTTATTTTCTTATTTTAATTTTGTTCTTCCTAGTATATTTCTTCTGAATGCATTATTTTTTTTATTTTATTTTATATCTAAAGGAGGAAGAAAATCTGAAAATTCTCTCTAATTCCTTTCTTCTCTTCCAAGTGTCTTTTCTTCTTCTAAACGTGGAAATCTATTGTTTAAACTCTTACCTCTATTTCTTATTCATTTTTCCATCTTGTATTATATGGAGGGAGAAAACTTTTAAAATTCTTCCTTTTCTTTACTTTCTTCTGAGTGTTATTTTTCCTCTAACTACAGAAATCTGGTTGATATACTCGTATCTATTTCATACTCATTTTTTTAAATTTTTTATTTTGTATTTTACGGAGGATAAAAGTCTTTGAAATTAACACAACTGAGATGATTTTTCATTTAGTTGTCGTCATCACCATCTTCACGACCACCGTCACCACCACCGCTACTCTCACAATCACCACCGCCGCCGCCGCCGCCACCACTGCCGCCACTGTAAACACCAGGCGTGCAAGATTAGAAAAATAAAAAAGAGGTAGATTTAGCTAAGAGAGGAAAAATCTTGATTAACTCTTACATTAATTAGTAAGGTGGACAGAATATAGTGTAAGGTAAGGAGGAATGAAAGGGTGAAGATATTAATTAAGTCTCGCATTAGCAAAATAGACAAAATAGAGGGAAAGAAAAGAAGACAAAGGAAAAGGCAGAGTTCCAGAGTTCATCAGTGAAAGGAGTGAACGAGTAAGGATGCTGCTTGATTCCTGCATTAGTCAAGTAGATAGAAAGGTAAGCGGAAAAAAGAAAAGAGGAATATTCTAAAGTTTATCAGTGACAAGGATGAAAGAGTAAGGAAACTAGTGAACTCTCGCATTGATAGGGTAGACAGATAATGGAAGGAAAGAAGAAAAAGAAGAAAAAAAGAATATTCTAAAGTTTATCAATGACAGGGACGAAAGAGTAAACAAACTTGTGAACTCTTGCATCAATAAGATAAATAAACACTGGAAGGAAAAAGGAAAAAAAAAAAAAACAAGAATATTCTAAAGTTTATCGAGGAGAGTTAACCCTTTCACTAACAAACAAATTTTCTTCAATACCTTTAACTTTTTAGACGCTATATTTGTACTAAGCTCTCGTAAATATTTCAGTAACTTAAAAAAGAGAAAATTAGTCTTCTGTTTCCCTTCTCTTCTCTCCTGTGTCTCTTTGCAAACAGTCTTTACAATGCTAGGAAGGTTAATGAAGAACGACCATGCCAGCCGAAAGGTCAAGATAGGGGAAAGACACTGATAAATTCTTGCATTACGGAAGTAGACGGAATATAGGAGAAAGAGACAGAGAGACAGACAGAGAGAGGAAAAAGTAGGAATTCTTAAGTCTACCAGTGAGAGGGAAGCAAGTCTGAAAAGGAGCAGGGCGTGTTATGGAGCAGTGTTATGAGGAGAGACTGGCACCTTCAGCGGCTCTTTTTTTTTTTTTCCCTAATTTTTTGCCACCCTCGACCAGAACCACGGCGTAAAAAAAGAGGCGAGGAAAGCAGGGACTGGGTGAAATAACAGTGTGGGTATGACATGGCTGTGGTGGTGGTGGTGGTGGTGGTGGTGGTGTTAGAGGTCACAACACTCACTCGTTCACTGCTTCACTCATCTATTTACCACAGAATTATCATAACACTCACTCACTCGCTCACTTGTTCACTCGCTCACTCGCTTACTTGTTAAATCGCATGGAATTGTTACAGCACCCACTCACAACAACAACAACAACAACAACAACAACAACAACAACAAAAACAACAGCAACAACAACAACAATAATGATACTAACAACAACAACAACAACAACAGCAACAATAACCTATCTATCTCTATACCAAGCCGGCAATTCCACACACGGGGCAGTCCAGACAAACCACCACAAGCTCATGCACACAACACACACACACAACATTCACACCCTTAGCCCCTGCAAATAATAACAACAACAACAACAACAAGACAACCACACACAATCGCACACTCTTCCCAACACAGACACACTAAACAAAACTCCACAGACTCCGCGGCAACTCTGAGGAAAGATTTGTTATACACCTCTATATTTCACTTTCATGATTCCCAATACGAGACGCACCAATTACAACCTTTCACCCAAACATTTCCAGCACACTGATCACTATACAAAGCAATACATCATAGCAGTGCCTGTCTTTAAACTTCCAACTAATCCACAAGTCGCGAGGTTGAAGACAAGACCAGAAGTGACGAGTGACGAGTGAGTGTTGACGGGAGCAGGCGGCGGTGAGTGAGTGGTGTAGCGAAAGCGGTGATGGCGGCGGCGGTGTGACTGCGGCGGTGATGGCGGCGGTGGTTGCGGTGTGGAGTTGTTGGCGGTGTATGGCGGTGAAGGGCTGGGGGTTCTGATGCAGATGTGAAGTGCATGGTGATGAGCATTGCAGCGTTATTAGAAAAAAGAAGATGAATTGTGGTGAAAGAAGGAGGGAGGAGTCAGTGAAGGAGATAGAGGTATAAAGAAGGAAGAGAAGTTGTGAAGGAAAGAGGAGCAAGAGTAAGTGAAGGAAGGAGTTTGTGAAGGAGGTAGAGGACATTGCAAACATCACAGTGCCAGTTAATAGTGAAGGAAGGAAAGGGAAGAAGAATTAGTGATGAAGTTCGTGACAGAGGAATTAGTGATATAGTTACAGTGAAAGAGAGAGAAGGAAGAAGAAGTGATGAAGGAGGAGAACAGTACAAGGTAAGAAGTTAAAGAACAATTGCAAAAAAAAAAAAAAAGAAGAGAGAATTATAGCGAAAGAAGGAGAGAAAAGGAGTTAATGGCAAAATTAGTGACAGAAGAATTAACGATAGACGAAGTGAAGAAGAAAGAAAGAAAAATTGTAATGAGAGAGAGAGAGAGAGAGAGAGAGAGAGAGAGAGAGAGAGAGAGAGAGAGAGAGAGAGAGAGAGAGAGAGAGAGAGAGGAGGAGTTAGTGAAGAAAGGAGGGGGACAGTAGAAGACAAAAGGGTGTCAGGGTCTCGGTGCAAGCCCTGGCTGGTGAGTGGCTGGCTGGCTTGCTGCTGGCTGGCCCTCCCTCCCTTAATTGTCACGCACGTGTGTTAATATATAAGTCCATTTCACGCCACATCTACCGTCTCCTGTCTCTCCGCAGCGGACACGACCAGAGGCTTCCCGCGGCGCCGCCCTTACTGGTCGCGCCCCGCCCGCCTCTGCCTTTCCCCTGCAGGATTGGAAGCGAGTGTCGTGGTGTATTTTCTTTTCCTCGAGTTGTTTTGGTGTTTGAGTATGTGTGGTTTGTTTGTTGGGGTGGGAAGAGGGGAGGTGGTGGTGATGTGGTGGTGGTGGTCTGATGGTGGTGATGTGGTAGTGCTAGTCATCATTATCATCACCATTATTGCCATCATCGTTAGTACTATCACGATCATTACTATTTTAATGGGGTAATGGGTGAGGTGTGTGGTCAAGTGGTGGTGATGTGTTCTAGTTATCATTACCATCACTATTATTAGCACCACTATCATCACCACTACATTAATGAGGTGTACACGTGGACTAAAGGAAAGGAGGTGACTGGTGATGTGGTGGTGCTGGTGATGCTACACTCACCCCGTCACTATTACCATCACCATCACCAGTTACTAGAACCACCATTACCATCACCATCAAAGAATTAGAACTTTTCATTAAGCACCTAACTATCCATCTGTCTATCTAACTATCTATCTGTCTGTCTATTTGTTTCTCTACCTGTCTATCTGTCTGTCTGTCTGTCTATCTGTCTATCTATTTATCTGTCTGTCTGTCTGTCTATCTGTCTATCTATTTGTCTGTCTGTCTGTCTATATAACTAATCAGCCTGTCGTGTGTGCATAGACGCAGCCTCTTTCCTTCTTATAAACACACACACACACACACACACACACACACACACACACACACACACACACACACACACACAGCTACATCTTTCATTTCACAAGCATGAATATTCAAATACACCATCACTTACTTTAACTACTTTATATTTCAGCCTTCTTTACTGCAGCGAGAATAACAACTGCAGCTGGAGATTTAGTTTATTATCATCACCGTCAT
>NC_087174.1:13540827-13545827 GCF_035594125.1 Scylla paramamosain | reverse complement strand
TTGCACCTTGTACTCATTATTACATCCTACACTCATCCTACCACACCCTAAACTCCCTTTTACACCCTAAGCACAATCTGAAAACACCCTAAAATCAAACTACACTCTCATTTACACCCTAAACACACCTTACAGTCATTCTTCACTCTTCTTTACATCCTACCACACCCTACACTTATTCTCGCAACTTGCACTCACCTTAAGACACCCTAAAAGAACTCAACACTATCCCTTACCCCCTAACCTTACTCTACCACACCCTTAAATCACTCTACATTCATTATTTCATCGTAAGATCAGCTTAATACATCCTATCACTGTCTCTTAAATCCACAAACACCCTAAATCACTCTACACTTTCCTTTGCACCCTAAAACAAACTTACCGCGCCCTGAAATCACCCTAAAAAATCACCCTACCATACTTTAGTCATCCTATACATTCATTTACACCTTAACCTCACCCTAACACACCCTAAGATGACCCTACACTCACCCTACCATACACTAACACACTAGACTGAACCTAACACACCCTAAGGTACACAGGTCAGAGAGCGGGGTTAGCAGGGTGACCTATGATCTCCCTGGGTCACGCTGACACCCTAATTCTGTGTGCCGTTGCAAGGTGCCATTGTGAAGCCAGGCACTGTTGACGGAGGCACTGACGGAGGGAAGACGAAGGAGGGAAGGAGGGGAAGGGAAGGAGGGGGAGAAGGGGAGGGAAGGAGGGAAGGAAGGGAAGGAAGGGAAGGAAAGAGAGAAGGAGGGAGGAATGAAAGAGGAAAGGAAGAGAGAGGGATGGAAAGGGGAATGAGAGGGAAGGAAGGAAGAGGGAGGGATGGAAGGAGAGAAGCGGGACGAAAGGAGAGAAGGAAGGAGAGAGGAAATTTGCAACTGAGGGAGAGAAGGGAGAGAAAGAATGGAGGGAAGGAAGGGGAGATAGAAGGGAGAGAAAAGAAAACGGGGAGGAATGATAGACTGAAAGGAAGAAAAGAGAGAGAGAGAGAAAGCGATGAAAAGAGAAACAAAGGAAGAAAGATGAAGGAAAGGAGAAAAGGAGGAGAATAAAAAATAAAGTAAAGAAAAGGAAGAAAGGAAAGAAGGAAGAAGTAAAACAATAATGAAAAAAAGGAAAGAGTAAGAATGAAAAATAAAAAAATAAAAAGAACTGTGTATGTGTGTGTGTGTGTGTGTGTGTGTGTGTGTGTGTGTGTGTGTGTGTGTGTGTGTGTGTGTGTGTGTGTGTGTGCGGGCCGGGTCATCAGCGTGCCCTGCGGGGGTGACGATTACTGGGTGACCTCAAGTGTCACCTTACCAGAGTGACCTGTGGAGTGGGGACGGGGGAGGGAGGAAGAGGAGGAGGAGGAGGAGGAGGAGGAGGAGGAGGAGGAGGAGGAGGGTAATGGTCAAGAAAGAACAGGTGGGGGCAGGGGAGAAAACAACAGGAGGAGGAGGAGGAGGAGGAGGAGGAGGAGAAGGAGGAGGAGGAATACAAAGGAATACAAAGGAAAGCCAAACAGCAACAGACCTTTTGGTCCTTGCAAGGCTGTTTGGTAACTACTTCTAACTAGCTACAGGGAAGAGAGACAGGACAGCATAGCAGAAGGCTCCTCCCCACCCACCACTCCCTCCAGCTTGCGCTGGCATGGAAATAGTTGGGAAAAGTACCATGCAGTATGGAAAAACTGACATGGAATTTTCATAGGAAAGGATGAAAGGAAGTTCTACTATTCACCCCACGGTGAACTCTATACGCCTATCTGAAAGTTAATACAATTTATATTAAAACTGGCGTCTGTAAAATAAGAGTTTATTAGTGAATTTAGTAATTATTCGGATAAGAAGAGAGCTTGTTGGGGATTTGCTTTTAAATATTTGTCTATTTTATTTTTGAATGATTCAATAGTATTGCTGTTCACAGTTTCTACAGGAAGTTTATTCCATATATATACTGTACGATTAAAGAAAAAAATGTTTGGCCTCGTGGGATTTAAAATGTTTGGATATAATCTTGAATCCATTATTTCTTGTTGGGTTAGAATGATCAATGGTAAAATATTTATGTGCATCAATGTTACTATATCCTTTAAAAATTTTGAACACTTCAATTAGGTCTCCTCTTATCCTGCGCTTTGTTAAACTAAATAGGTTTAGTTCTTCCAGTCGTTCCTCATACGGTTTATTGCGCAATCTTGGAATCCTCTTTGTGACTCTGCGCTGTATCTTTTCTAGTTTTTCAATGTCTTTTTTGTAGTATGGTGACCAGAACTGTACACAGTATTCTAGATGAGGGCGCACCAGTGAGTTATATAAGGCAAGTATAACCTTTTCTGATTTAAATTCAAAGGTTCTTCCGATGAATCCTACTAATTTATTTGCCGTCTTTACTGTTTCTGTGCAGTGTTGACTCGGGTTTAGGTCGTTTGACACAACGACACCAAGATATTTTTCTTTATCGGTGCTTGACAGTGGCATGTTATTCATTACATATCCCGCCTGAGCATTGTTGCTTCCGATATGTAGAATTTTACACTTTTCCATACTGAATCTCATCTGCCGTTTTTCTGCCCAGCTTGTTAGTTTATTGAGGTCACACTGCAGTTCCTGCCATTGTAACACAGACGTTACTCTACTTGTTATTTTGGTGTCGTCTGCAAATTTACTTATTTTGCAATTTATCCCTTCATCAATATCATTAATGTACATTATGAAGAGTACTGGTCCTAATACAGAGCCTTGAGGAACGCCGCTATTTACCTTTTGCCACTCTGACTCTTTTCCATTTATCACTACACGCTGTTTTCTGTCAGAGAGCCAGTCTCTCAGCCATTTCAGGGTGTTTCCGGCAATGCCGTGAGCTTTTACTTTACTGATGAGTCTCTTATGGGAAACAGTATCGAAAGCTTTCTGGAAATCAAGGTAGATAATATCAACAGCTTTTGTCTTGTCATACGAGTTAAATACTTCATAAAAAGAAGTCTAGTACGTAAGTTTGTTAAGTCTAGTACGTAAGTTTGTTAAGCAGGAACGCTTGGTTCTGATACCGTGTTGCGAGTCCTTTATGATTTTATTTTCTTCTAAATATTTAACAATTTTATCTCTGATTATTGTTTCCATCAGCTTGCACACTACTGAAGTGAGACTGATCGGCCTGTAATTGGCTGGGAGAGATTTATTTCCTTTTTTAAAGATTGGCGTGACATTTGCTGGTTTCCATTCGTGGGGAACTTTACCCGCTAGTAAATTTTTATTGAATAAAATTGTAAGCGGTTTCATGGGCTCATTTCTTGCTTCTTTAAGAAGCCTGGGTGATATCTTGTCTGGCCCGGCTGTTTTGTTTACGTTCATGCTCTTCGTGACTGAGAGGATTTCACTTTCTGTGATGGTGAAGTCTGGCAGCGTGGTGCCTCGTGACTAAGGCGTGGGGGTCGGCACACTGCCCTAAACAGCCTCAGTCGTGAAGACTGTTGAAAAGTACTCGTTCAGGGTGTTCGCCATGTCTGTTTCGCTTTCTATTTTTTTCCCATTTTCTGTTATTAGTGGACCAATCATTGATGTTAAGACCCTTTTTGTTTTTACATAGCTGTAAAGTTCTTTTGGGTTCGTTTTATATGAGTTCGCGATCTGAGCTTCGACAGATTTTTTGCTGCATTTGATCAGCTTTTTAGTTTTTCTAGGCAATCTGTCGTGCTCTAGTTTATTATTATTTTTTTGTGTTAGTATGTATTTGTGGTACGCATTTTTCTTAGCCAGAAGGCAGCATCTAATTTCATTATTCCACAATTTCGGTTTGGTGTTTTTTACCTTCCGTCTGTTTCGTTGCGGTACACACAAAATCGCAGTTTCATTTAACTTTTTAGCAAACACTTCCCATGCGTTGTTAATGTCTGGTGTTCCCAGCAGTTCATTCCAGTCTATGGATGCAAGCTGCATGCGAAGTCTCTCAAAGTTAGCACGCCGATAGTCTGGCACTTTTTCTTTACTTTCGCTTACTTTAGCTTTGTCAAAATTTATGGTGAAAAATAAGCTACGATGATCGCTGGAACTCATTTCTGGTCCAATTTTTACGTCTTTTACTGACTCTTCACCAGTTGTTAAAACAATATCTAGGATATTGTTACCTCTCGTCGGATGCATGACGTGCTGGTGCAGGGAGCTTTCAAGGATACACCCGTAGAGATGCTGGCCTGCGTGAGGAGGAGAAGGAGGAGGAGGAGGAGGAGGAGGAGGAGGAGGAGGAGGAGGAGGAGGAGGAGGAGGAGGAGGAGGGGGAGGGGGAAAACGAGAAAGGAAAGAGGGATAAAAAGAAGAGAAGGAAGAGGAGGAGAAGAAAGAGGAAGGGAAAAGAGAGAGCGAGAGAGAAAGAGAGAGAGGAATGAAGAAATGGAGAGACGTGGAATGGAAGCAATTATTCTCTCTCTCTCTCTCTCTCTCTCTCTCTCTCTCTCTCTCTCTCTCTCTCTCTCTCTCTCTCTCTCACGGGCAATATATTAGAAAAATTTAACTGACTTCAAAGGAAAACTACAAATGGGGAACCGAAATAGGCCTAACTAAAAAGAAAAGAAAAAAAAGAATAAAAAGTAAAAATATTCATGCAAAAAAGTCGCAAATTAATCATGTTTTCCCATAAATTTTCGTCTTTTTTTACTCACAAAACTAATTATAACTCTCTCTGTCTCTCTCTCTCTCTCTCTCTCTCTCTCTCTCTCTCTCTCTCTCTCTCTCTCTCTCTCTCTCTCCCTTGGAAAACGTTGCTCTCATTTCTCGTTTCGTTTAACATCAGAGGAACGTTTGAAGGGAGGAGGAGGAGGAGGAGGAGGAGGAGGAGGAGGAGGAGGAGGAGGAGGAGGAGGAGGAGGAGGAGGAGGAGAGTACTACAAAACAGAAAAAGGAAGAAATGAAGAAAGGAACCAGAGAGAAAATACAGCAACAATAATAACAAAGATAATAACAATAATAATGAGAGAGAGAGAGAGAGAGAGAGAGAGAGAGAGAGAG
>NC_087174.1:13530827-13538327 GCF_035594125.1 Scylla paramamosain | reverse complement strand
CCCCTTCTCTCCCTCCTTCCTTTACTTTCTCTCCTTTTCTTTATAATTAATTTTCACTTTTTTCATTTCTTTTCTTCGTATCTCTCTTTTCTATATACATTCTCTTTCTTTAATATAAGCAATTAATTTCCTTTCCCCTTCTGTTTTTAGTCTCTCTCTCTCTCTCTCTCTCTCTCTCTCTCTCTCTCTCTCTCTCTCTCTCTCTCTCTCTCTCTCTCTCTCTCTCTCTCTTACCAGGTTAGAGATCTCGTGCCTAATAGCATACACAAAACTGTATAATGGTCATTTATTGCCGCATCACTGTATTGTACGCCTCTCTTAGGAAACACTCGCCACACTCTTGTTACCTCTGCTCAGAATACAAAAGGAAATTATAAGTACGTACACTGAACATACTCATCCTCTTTCCAAACAAACGAACATTCTAAGATTATTTGATATCAACACATGAAACTGGATGTATATGTATAAAGTGTGCAGTTGTGATAGTCATGTGACATTACAAGGTTACCGTGGCTATGTACATGAGGTGATTTGTTAGGTTTTCATGGTGTTTCGTGGTGTTTTGATGTGATTTTTGGCTACTTGACTATTCGTGTATGCTACTCGTGCTCGTGCAAACCTCCGTACACCACAGCACAGCCTCTCTATCTATAAACATTCTTGATCATATTCTGACCCTAAAGTCTGGTACTCTGTCCCTCATCAGATTAAGAGCATACCAACTTTACGCTTTTTAGAACTCATCTTAAAAATCATATAACTTCTCAATATTAAACACTCAATCCTTTCACTGGTACCCGAGACGTGGTTTCTTAAAGACAAGCCTCTCTGAAGCATTTACCATCACACATCCGTTTCTAAACATCATACTGACTAGACATGTGAAAATTGATCTTTTTATTCCCTCTCTCTTGATTGTGTGTGTGCCTGTAGAGGTCATGTACAGTGCCTTCAGTATTGACTTGTTGCCTGTCGCAGTGAAAGGGTCAGTGCAAAACCTCGATTTATCACCAGTGGAACAGACACTAAAACTGTAACGAACTCCATTTTGTTGCTTGAGTTCGTATATTTTTTTTTTCATTTTTTTTGCAATGTTGTGGTTCTGGTGAGGTCGAGATGAATTTGTAAGAGCCATTTCTTTGTCATAAACATTTGTTACATTAGGATGAAACTGTTTGTGTTCATATTTGCCTTCGTTTTCTGCCTCAAAAACCTGTGCTTCTTTTGGGGAATGTTACTGGTGAAAAATATAGTTTGTAACAACAATAAAGTGTTTTAAAGTATTCTCTCTCTCTCTCTCTCTCTCTCTCTCTCTCTCTCTCTCTCTCTCTCTCTCTCTCTCTCTCTCTCATTCAACCTCCGTATCTCCCATTTACTTCCTCCCTCCCTCCCTACCTCCTCCTCCACCACCACTACCATCATCCATTCCCCTTTCTCCTCCACCTCCTCTTCCTCCTCCACCGCCACCACCACCATCCAACCCCCTTCCCTTCTTCGCTTCGCTATATTAACCTTCCTCCTCTTGGTCCTTCCCCCACCATCCATCCATCCTCCCTCTCTCTCTCCCTCCCTCTCCCTCTCTCTCTCTCCGCTCCGGCATATTAACATTGCAGGCCGATGCTTCAACTTGTGTTTTATTGGCGCTCTAAATCAGATCTTACCTCATGCACACAGCCAGCTAATGTGTGTGTGTGTGTGTGTGTGTGTGTGTGTGTGTGTGTGTGTGTGTGTGTGTGTGTGTGTGTGTGTGTCTCATTCTGGCAGCTTAAACTCGGTGTATGGTTGGGTGGGCCGGGGTTGGATGGGAAGGGGAGGGTGGCTGGAGGGTGCTGGAGAGGGGAGAGGGAAGGGGAGAAGAGGTAGGGAGGGGTACTGGGAAGGGTAGGATGGTTCATGAGTCTTGAGGAGGGGAGAGGGGGACGGGAGAGGTAAGGGAAGGGGAGGTATGAGGAGTGAGAGAGGAGGAAAGAAGTGGAGGTGAGGCATGGTCGGTTAGGTGGGAGGGAGGGAGAGGAAGAGAAGGGAAAGGGAGAAAAGGGGGAGGAAAGAGGGGAGGAGAGGTAAGGTAGGGTGCGAGGGAGGGAAGGAGAAGAGAGGAGGAAAGAGGAATGGTATGAAGGGGTTTGGGTGAGGGGAAAGAAGGTCAGAGAGAGGAAATGGGGAAGAAAGAATGGGAAGGGATGTAGGAATGGGGTTTATGAGGGAAGGGGAGGAAAGGCGGAGGAACGAGGAGGAGGGGAGATATTGTGGGTAAATAAGAGATACTGTGAATGGGAAATGGAGGAAGGAGGAGAGGAAAGGGGGAGGAAAGGATGGTAGCGAAGGGGAGAGTATGACGGGTGGGAGAAATGGGGGAGAGAAGGAAAGGGGAGGAAAGAAGGGGAAAAGTGTATGGTAGAGAGAGAGAGAGAGAGAGAGAGAGAGAGAGAGAGAGAGAGAGAGAGAGAGAGAGAGGTAAGTGAGGAATTTGGATGATGGGGAACAAGGGAAAGAGGAGAAACGGGAAGATAAATTAAGAGTTTTGGGAAGAGGAAGGGGAGGGGAAGAAATATTAGGAAAAATGAGAGAGCAGGAAAGAAGGAAAGAAGAGAAGAATGGAGGAACGTGGGTGAGAGTACGAAGAGGAGGAGGAGGAGGAGGAGAGGAAGAAGAGAAGGAAGAGGAGGAAGAAAGAATAAAAAATAAACAAAGAAGAAAGAAATAATAATAAATGCCTTCTTTGTACTTCTCCATCTCTTCCTTCCTCCTCCTCCTCCTCCTCTTCCTCCTCCTCTTCCTCCTCCTCCTCCTCTGTGTATCATCTCCCAACGTTATCACGACACAATCTCAAGTCTTCCTATCTTCACAGCATCCATTCCTGTCTTCCTTATCTCTGCATCGACACCAGGAGGAGGAGGAGGAGGAGGAGGAGGAGGAGGAGGAGGAGGAGGAGGAGGAGGAGGAGGAGGAGGAAGAGGAAGAGGAGGGAAAGTGAATGAAACTGTAGGAAAAGAGAAGAGAGTTGAGGAAAAATAAAATAGAAAATCAAAGAGAGAGAGAGAGAGAGAGAGAGAGAGAGAGAGAGAGAGAGAGAGAGGAGAGAGAGAGAGAGAGAGAGAGAGAGAGAGGAGAGAGAGTACTAACATAAGACTGAACGCTCTATCAAGGTTCACACTACATTTAACTTAGGGCTGCTGTGTGTGTGTGTGTGTGTGTGTGTGTGTGTGTGTGTGTGTGTGGAGGAGGAGGAGGAGGAGGAGGAGGAGGAAACAGATACACTACATATTTACTTACATATTTACTAAGTCAGTCAGTCATTCACTCACTCAGTCATTCGGAGAGTAAGTCATTCAGTTATTTAGTCATTCAGTTAGTCAGCTAGTCAAACAATCTATCAATCAGCCAACTAGTCAATCAGTCAGCCAGTCAGTCATTAATTCAGTCAGTCAGCCAGTCACCCACTCAGTCATTCAGTTGATCACCCAATCAGTCAGCCAGTCAGTCATTAATTCAGTCAGTCAGCCAGTCACCCACTCAGTCATTCAGTTGATCACCCAATCAGTCAGCCAGTCAGTCAGTCAGTCAGTCAGGAAACAACAAAGAACGAAAGGAAAAAAAAATAAGGAAAAAACTCACGCAGCAATTTTTTTTTTTTTCCGTATCGCTTCGAAAAATTGAACCAAATTTTTACTTTTATTGACGCTTTGGGAGTTTTTTATAAGAACAACACCTCCTATTTTGGTACCAGTGGATGTTTGAGAGGCGTGAAGCAAAGAAGGAAGGAAGGAAGGAAGGAAGGAAAGAGGAGAAGGAGGAAAAGAAGGAAGTGGGAGAGAGAAAAATTGTAAGAATGGAGAAAGGAAGAAGGAAAGGAAGGAAGTAGAAGAGAGAGAGAGAGAGAAAAGATAGAAAAAAGAAGAAGAAATATAAAGAAACAGGAAAAGACAAAAAAAAAGATTAAGACAAGGAAGAGAGGAGACACAGAGACAGAGGAAGAGGAAGAGAGAGAAAGAGGAAGAAGAATTTTGCAAGACAATGTTACGCCATATAATCTTGCAGGAACTTGAGAGAGAGAGAGAGAGAAGGAGAGGTCATTGTGCTAGTCTGTGTGTGTGTGTGTGTGTGTGTCAGGTGGGGTCAGGGCACCATGTCTTGAGTGCAGTGTGTGTGTGAGTGTCGCTGGGTATACACGCACACATACCCAGGTCTTCCTCCTCCTCCTCCTCCTCCTCCTCCTCCTCCTCCTCCTTCAGTGCTTTTGTCATTATTGTTATTGATTTTCGTTCGCTCTTCGCATCATTAATACAGAAATGAAGGTGAGTGAGTGGTGTGTGTGTGTGTGTGTGTGTGTGTGTGTGTGTGTGTGTGTGTGTGTGTGTGTGTGTGTGTGTGTGTGAATTAGTGAGTGATTGATTAACTGACTGGCTGAGTGACCGAATGACTGAGTGGTTGAGTGGCTACATGACTGAATGACTGACTGACTGATAGATTGACTGGCTGAGTGACTGACTGACTGATAGACTGACTGGCTGATTGACCGAATGACTGACTGAGTGGTTGAGTGGCTACATGACTTAAAGACTGACTGACTGGCTGAATGAATGAAAGGTTGATTGACTAGCTGATTGGAGTGGCTGACTGGCTGAATGACTGAACGGCTGGCTGAATAGATGGTTTTGTGGATGGCTGCCTGACTAAATGACTGATATATTAATGGAATGGCTGTGTGACTGACTGACTGACTGAATGACTAAATGACTGAATGATTAACTTACTGAAATGTTCCTTTAGTTTATCTTCCTTCTCATCACCGCAACATCACATCTACAACACCACATCAACCCACCATAACCTACCCCTCACAGGTGGCGCCGGGCGTGGTGGTGGTGGTGGTGATGGCGGTGGTGGTGGTGTTGGTGGTGCACGGCGAGGCTAAGGTGGTGATGCAGTACGACACTACAGATCAACACCACTTCCAGCACGGCAAGGCAGGAGAGCACGTGACCGGCGTGTACGGGTGAGAGAGAGAGAGAGAGAGAGAGAGAGAGAGAGAGAGAGAGAGAGGGAGAGAGAGAGAGAGAGAGAGAGATGGGAGGAGGGGATAATGGTAAGCTTCTTATATATTTCTCCTATTCCTCCTCCTTTCCTTCCTTTTCTTCCTCCAGCTCATCTAATTCTTTCATTTCTCATCTACTCTTTTTACCTTTTCTTCGTTTTTTCTCCTCTCCCTCCTCTCTTTCCTATTTCATCTTTTCCTCCTTCTCTTCCTTCTCCTCCTTCAAAATAATAAAATAATAGATTCACTTTACAGAAATAAACACAAATAACTGGGAATATTTGACACTTGCAGGTCCTCGGTAGTATAGTGGTGAGTATCCCCGCCTGTCACGCGGGAGACCGGGGTTCGATTCCCCGCCGGGGAGAAAGTAAAGTTTTTTTTATCTATTCATTCATTATTTACGTCTGTATGTCTATCTGTTTGCCCTTCTGTATATTTATTTGTCTGTCTGCCTGTCTGTCTCTCTTCTAGTCTATTATCACTGCTATTACCACTACTATTCTGCATGTCTGTCTGTCTGCCTCTCTCTCTTAGCTTCTTATCACTACTACCACTACCACTACTACACCTGCTCCGCCACGCCCCACCAAGCACCTGTATGACCCCCACACCTTACTCGACCCATCCCCTCACCCTCACCCTCACTTGTCACCTCTCACCCCCACCGACCCCACCCTTATGGAAACAATGGAAGGGGAAAAAGCGTGGAGAGAGAGAGAGAGAGAGAGAGAGAGAGAGAGAGAGAGAGAGAGAGAGAGAGAGAGAGAGAGAGAGAGAGAGAGAGAGAGAACAGGCTCTTCTTTTCTTCCATTCTCTCTCTCTTGTCTATTCCTTCTCACCTATTGTTCCCTCTTTAGCCCCCTCCCACTCTCTCTCTCTCTCTCTCTCTCTCTCTCTCTCTGCGTGACCTGCTGGCGGACAATGACATGCCTGTGACCTTTTCTGCTTGACCTTTGCCGGTGATCAAGGTCGTTTTGGGTCACGCACACTCACACACATGACCTACTCACGGTTACCGGTTTAATGGGTCACGTTATAAGATGTGACCTTGTATGGATTTAGTGGGTTTTGTCTGTCTCCCCCACCTCTCTCTCTCTCTCTCTCTCTCTCCACCTGTTTTTCTTCTATACAGGGTGTAACACGAGTTTCTGTGGATATTGCCATAGATGAAGTACAGATTACTCCAAGTGGAAAATGTTCTATGCACACATGCACTTTGAGTCGTTGGCGTATCACGACGTGGCATGAAATTCAAGCGTGGCCTGGCAACATGTACAACAGCCGGGCCAGGTGAGTATCCATGGCGGGGATCTGAAATCGTGAATAATTTAGTCATGATTTATACAAGTTTTGGAGCTTTACAGTATCCCATGACGAGACGAGTGACAACAATGGACTGGTACCAAATACCAACGAACATTACACAATGATAGTATGGATGTAATAAAAGACAAATAAAATGATAGGCTGTGTGGCACCATGCACTGCCCGGGCGGGGAGTGGGAAGGAGTGAGGCTGGCAGCAAATCAGCTCAACGTTAGTCAGGTCACACAGTTTCCCTTCGAGACAGTGACAATGAATACGTTCAGACTGTATAACTTAAAGTAATGTGGAGTGAGTGGGAAGGGTGTTTCCCCGCCTTGGTTACCCACCCAGACCGGCCATTGTACGTCAACTGGCCACACTTGAATTCCATACCACAGCTGTACAACGCCTCAAAACGCTTATGTGCACAGAACATTTTCCACTTAGAATAACCTGCACTTTCGCCCCTGGCAGTATCAACAGAAACTCGTGTTACACCCTATATATTTAGTTAAGTATCGATCAGTCAGTCTGTCTATATATCTACCAATCTATCTATTCATCTATCTTTCTATCTATCTATTTTTTATCTATCTATTTTCTATCTATTTATCAAAGTATCTATTTTCTATCTTTTTATTTACTTTTTATCTGTCTTTCTGTCTATATTTCTATATACCTGTCTATAGTTCTATCTATCCATCTCTCTCACCACCACCACCACCACCACCACCACCACCACACCTCTACACACACTCCCCCTGACCTTTCCCACGGGGGGCGGAAGGTGGAGGGAAAGGGCGTGTTTTCTCGTTCTTGTCATGCTTGCTTGCCCTTACTTTCACTATCAAGGTGTATCCGGGAGGGGAGGAGGAAGAGGAGGAGGAGAGGAGAGCAAGGGGATGAATGCACGGAGGAAGAAAAGGAGGTGAAGGAGGAAGTAAAGGAGGAAGTGAAGGAGGAACAAAGGTGTAGGAGTACATTAGGAGGAGGAGGAGGAGGGGGAAGAGGAGGCTGGAAGGAGTCAAAAAGTGCTATACTGGGTTAGGATATCTGAGGGTGACGTGCCACAAACACCTGAATCACAACATCAACAATACAGCACTTATTGACTCCCTCCAACCTACTCCTCCTCCTCCTCCTCCTCCTCCTCC
>NC_087174.1:13513327-13520827 GCF_035594125.1 Scylla paramamosain | reverse complement strand
GGAGAGGCTGGGGAGGCGGTGGAGGGCTACTACAGGTGTGTGTGTGTGTGTGTGTGTGTGTGTGTGTGTGTGTGTGTGTGTGTGTGTGTGTGTGTGTGTGTGTGTGTTAAGATGAAAAGTTGTTGTTGATAAAGTGAATAAATTAATAAATAGATGGGTAAATATGAAGATAGATAGATAGATAGACAGAGAGAGAGAGAGAGAGAGAGAGAGAGAGAGAGGAGAGAGAGAGAGAGAGAGAGAGAGAGAGAGAGAGAGAGAGCGTCAGGCAAGACAGACAGACAGACGGAAGTGTGTAGGTACATGCATAACAACTCCCTCCTCAGTCAAGGTTTCGTCAATTCCCAGACACGAGAAACAAAACAAGAAATACAACCAACGCTCCATTAATTAATTCAAGTCAATTATGAAGGACGCGGACGAAAGTAAAAGCCAAATTCGACACGATAATTATACGGAGATTTTTTTTTTTTTTTTTAATAATCAGAAAAAAAAAAAATGAGGAGCAAGACTATTAATAATTCTTGTGCTGGAAATAAAACAGCGACATAACAAAATAAGTAAATATAATGACGAGGAAACTCAGGACCCTTTTTTTTTTCCTTAACTTTCTATTTTTTCACCCTTACGATGACTTGGACGATTTCAAAAGCGGGGAATTAAGAAGAAGAAGAAGAAGAAGAAGAAGAAGAAGAAGAAGAAGAAGAAGAAGAAGAAGAAGAAGAAGAAGAAGAAGAAGAAGAAGAAGAAAAAAAAAACACTCACAGAAACACGATTAAATTGGAACCAAGCAGATCAAAACCCTAATTAATCAAGAGTCTTACGTATTTTTCCCTCTTGGCTTTTGTTCTCTGCATCTCTTGGCCAGCCTGATTAACTCGTGAAAAAAGTAAAGAGTCATTGCTTACGTTGAGATTGGTGCTATGTATTCCTTGTGTTTCCTGAGGCGCGCTGCAACACTGTCATTCTCTCCTTGCAGTAATAATGATGGTGGTAGTGAGTGTTCTTCCTCTTCTTCTTCAGAGGTCACCACAGCGATCAACCTTTCCCAAAACACTCGATCTTCTGCGCCTTCCTCAGTCACACCCATTCCAAGCACGTTTTCTTTCATTGCACCCATAAATCTTCTCTAAGTCTTCCTCTCTTTCTCCTGCATCTTCCTTACACATTCTCGCCTCTCTTAACACCCCAGGCCACCTCAGTCTCAGCCTCCAGCAGCGTCCTGTCGCCTGTTTTGCTCGCCGCGCCGCTGTTAAGGTCACGCAAGCTGTTCACGTGTTTCTGTTTGTCATCGTACTGGTAAACCTTTCACCTGTCGCCTCACACTCACCTATACAATGCCTGACTCTCTCTCTCTCTCTCTCTCTCTCTCTCTCTCTCTCTCTCTCTCATTGTATACACGCCTCCACCACCGCACCTTATAGTTAACAAGGCAATTAAAAGACTATTTCTTGCATTCATTTCCAGCTTAATTACGAAATACAGAGGAATTTGAACAGGTGAAATCTTAACGGGTGAGAAAAAAAAATAGGTGCACTTCATATAACAGGAAATACGGGGGAGACATAGTTAACAAGCCAATTAAGCGATTATTTCTTGCATTCATTTCCAGCTTGTCTATTTAGTTACTGAATACGGAGGAATTTAAACCAGTTGAAAGCTTAACAGGTGAGAAGAAAACAGGTGTATCTCGTATAATAGTTTTAAGTTTGCGGCGTAAAGGTTCCGAGTTCGATTTTAGTACAAGGTAGTGGTGAAGGCAGCGCTGTCTCGTGACTAAGGCTTGTTGCTGCGCCGCCATAAGTACTGACTGTTTGGAATGTATTGGTGTCTGTCTTCCCAGTGCTTCCCTCCTTCCTTCCTTACTTCCCTCCTTTCCTTCTTGCTTCCTACCATACCTCCTCTTCCACTTTAGGCCATCTTTCAATTCCCTTCTTTTATTCCTTCCCTTTTTTTTTCTTTTTATGCAAGATGGTAACTGACCAAGGGGAAACGAAATTATGAAGGGAAAAAAAGGCCTCCTGAGGTAAGAGTCTTCAAACCTCCACTTCCCTCAGTCTCCCCACATTTCCTTATACATTTCCCTGCTTCCCTCCACGATATCCCTCCTTCCCTCCATACATATATACCTTACTCCTCCTTCTCGATGCTTACCTAATATCTCCTGTCTTTCCTCCGCATCACCCTTTCTACCCTAACCCAACCCTTCCCTTCCAAGCCAAGCCCCCATTCCTCTTCCCCACACCTAACCCAGCCTCCTTGCCTCCACAGTTGGACATCCCCAGAGGGCGAGGAGTTCTATGTGAAGTATGTGGCGGACGTAACTTGGATACCGCGTGGTGGAGTCCCAACGCGGTGCCTGAGGATGGCAACGGCGTGAAGGCTGACGGCAACCAGGGAGCCTTCAGCGAGGAGGAGGAGGAGGAGGGCGAGGAGAGGAAGTGAGGCAGTGCTTCTAGTAACGGTATCTTCACACCTTCGCGACTTTGGTAGTGGCTTAGTGATGTATTTATGTATTTATTGTAGTGTTAAGATTGTCATGTGAGAGTATTGCTGTATGAAGTGTTTTATTAAATGATGAATACGTGAAGGAAGGTTTGTTTGTGTTATAATGAATTGCCGCTCTCTCTCTCTCTCTCTCTCTCTCTCTCTCTCTCTCTCTTTACTTTCCTCCGCCTCTTTATCTCCGTTTTTTGTTTGCGCGTCACACACACACACACACACACACACACACACACACACACACACACACACACACACACACACACACACACACACACACACACACACCAGTTCTTATTTAAATCTCCATGGCATCGACCAGTTCCTGTAGTGTTCATGTACTGGTGAGACTTAGTGTCGTCACAGTGTGCTACAGTGCCAAGGCAAGGCTTGGCGCTCATCAACACACCACACAAGGCAACACAATGCACACCATCAAAACACTGATATAGAGTGGTGATAATAATGATAACAGTGATAACTACAACACGACACTCCAACTGATATGTCTTTGCAACCTAAACACGGTGATTATCTAGAAGTGTTTTCCTCTTCTCCTTACTCACAGTCGAAATTGTTATGAGGTTCAATGGTTGCAAGCTCCCTTAGACACCTGTGATGCTGCTGCCAGGGCCATGGAGGCAGTGAGCACAGAGGGAAGGTGAGAGAGGGGGAGGAGAGAGAGGCATGGTGCTGCTGAGTGTTTATTTCATGAAGCGCCATGTACTGTGCTGAGCCGCCAGGACCAGAGTGTGGCCTCTGTGGGCGCGAGTGACCGCGTCCGCCAAGCCCCAACTGGTCGCAGTGGATGGGCGGCTGGGAAGACAGCGCGGGCGGGGGTCAGTGGATGGGTGGGCGGCACAGGAGGGTTAGTGGGCGAGCAGGGGACGCAGAAGATCAATAGGTGTGGGCGGACAGGGAACGCGGGGTGGTCAGTGGGCGGCATGGGCATCGCCGTCGAGATTACCCTGGTGTCCGTCCGGCGTGGGCGCCCCAGGAGCTGACGGGCAGCGCGTTGGACTCCAGCACGCGGTAGCCCAGCTCGTCCGCCACGTACTGTCACGTAGAACTCCTGCCCCTCAGGCGAGAACCAGCTGTTGGGGGGGCAGGGGTGGGGGAGGAAAGGGTGTTAGGGGGAGGAGGGGAGGATGCACTAATGTCTGTATGACTTGAGTACCTCCATTAGGTCACCAGTACTTGTTATAGCGTCTCCCCCCCTATTCTCTCTCTCTCTCTCTCTCTCTCTCTCTCTCTCTCTCTCTCTCTCTCTCTCTCTCTCACCTGTAGTAGCCCTCCACCTTCCTGCCGGTCTCTCCCTTCTGGTAGTGCTTGTGGTCCTCGCCCTCGTAGTTGAACACCGTGTCGGAGGGCCGCGCCTCCCCCAGCGCCGCCGCCGCCGCCACCACCACCACCACTACCGACGCCACCTTCAGGAGGGAAAGGAAGGGACAGTTAGTGTATCCTGCCATCACGCCATTCCATGATCCCCGGGGCTGTGTGCCACCCCTGAGGCTCTCTCTCTCTCTCTCTCTCTCTCTCCTCTCTCTCTCTCTCTCTCTCTCTCTCTCTCTCCGAGGCACTCACAGCACACTTCATGACGCAGCAGGAGGAGGACGAGGAGAGGATGGTGCTAGTGATGGAGGGAGAGTGTGGTGTGTGGTGCAGGGCGCGGCGACCCTCCTTATATTGGGCCGCGGATGGGTACACAATTGCCATGTCGCCAAGCCAGCGGCGGTGACACGCGGAAAAAGGTCACGTGCGTTATGAGGTCATGGGAAAGTGTATCCGAGTCTTGATCATCTTAGAAACAACAACAACCAAACAATAACACGGACCGCCTCGTGTTGCGGGTGATGGGTGAAGGCCGCGCCTCTCGCTCTTCGTCTTCCTTCTTCCCGGCACTTCTTCCTTCCTCCTCACTCGCGCAGACTTTGATATACCTGACACACCAGCGGCGGCTCTTTGTATTAGCATGTGACAGGCCTTCAGTGTTCTGCCGCACCCAGGCCACACACACGCCTTGGGGACTGGTGTGTGTGTGTGTGTGTGTGTGTGTGTGTGTGTGTGTGTGTGTGTGTGTGTGTGTGTGTGTGTGTGTGTGTGTGTGTGTGTGTGTGTGTGTGTGTGTGTGTGTGTGTGTGTGTGTGTGTGTGTGTGTGTGTGTGGTGTGTGTGTGTGTGGTGTGTGTGTGAGTGCTTTATTAATTCGATGTTATTATTTTATTTTAATCTAAGCGGGACACTGGCCAAGGGTAACAAAATGAGAGAAAAAGGCCCACTAAAGTGTCAGTCACAAAAGAAAAAAGTAGAACAGCCAGGAATTGACGGATCTCGAACGAGGGTCCTCACACTGACCCGACAACAACCTTCGCCACGCAGCCTCGACCGCCCATCGCTCAGTGGGCGTGCCGTCACAACAGCCCGGCGCCACAAGCTCCATCACGCCCCGCAGACAGCCCCGTTGGGCCGCCCTGCCGTCCCTTCGAGGCCGCCGCTGTGCTGGGAACGAATCAGACCACCCGTCACTATGACCTGTTGGGAAAGGTCGCGAAGTCTGTGGCATGTGACCCAGTGACCTGAACCGTGTGGACGCTGGACCAGGGTTGTGTTGTTGTTGTTGTTGTTGTTGTTGTTGTTGTTGTTGTTGTTGTTGCTGTGGTGGTGGTTGTGGCAGTGTAGTGGTGGTGTGATGGGTGTGGTGGTGGTGAAGAGCGCCAACACAAGACCTCTTCACTGCAGTCATACAAGGTGCTCGAAACATTTCCGTCGGATGCTTTCAGTCTCCTTAGTTCATGACATATCCATTAACTGAGGTAAGCAGGCAGCACTGGCGTCCTGACGCAAGGAATAGAAGCCTGCCGCCACTGACCAGGGCACAGCAGGGGCGGCCTTCACGCTGCACTTAGGGAAACATGGCCAGGATCTGCACCGCCAGGCAGACACAGGGCTGGGAGTAGATTCTCGAGTCATGACTGAATCTTTACTTCCATATAGATGATCACTCCTGTTTTCCTTTTTTCAGACCTTATGTGTCAACATAGAGCGCCACGCCACAATCTTCTTCAGCGCGCTCGGTCATCTGCACCTTCTTCAAGTCACACCCGTCAAAAAAAATGCATTCATAAATCTTCCTCTTCCTCCTACCGGGTGATAGCATCCCCTTCCCACACACTTTTCATCTCTTCCCCGGACAAGCCTGAACCAGCTCAGTCTAGCTTCCCTCGCTTTGTCCCCACAGCGGCGTACATGCGCTGTGCTTCTGATGTAGTGGTTCCTGATTTTGTCCGGTCACCTCACTCCCAGAGAAATGCTCCATTTCAGCTACTTCCAACTCCACCTCTTGTCTTCTCGTTAGAGGCACTTCCTCTATAACGTACAGGTGTCCCCAGAATGTGGATGCCATCAAACTACAATGGCCTGTGCACGGCCTGTATAGTGTGTATCCAACAGTCCCACGGTACACACAGGTCACAATGAGCGGGTGATAGGAGTTCCTGTGTGGCCCAGTTCAAGGTACAGGCTGAACCTCAAGGTGTGAGAAGCTGCACCGCGATGTGCCGATCCCAGAGGTTCTTTTTAGGCTTTCCATCATGAACAGTGACGTGACCTTTTTTCGCGTGTGGCCACCACTGCTAGCGTGGCGGTGTTGTGGTGTACCCAGCCGCATCCCGATATAAGGAGGGTCGCCGCGCCCTACACCTCACATCGCACTCTCCCTCCATCACAAGCACCATCTTCTCCTCGTCCTCCTTCTGTTGCGTCATGAAGTGTGCTGTGAGTGCACCAGAGAGAGAGAGAGAGAGAGAGAGAGAGAGAGAGAGAGAGAGAGAGAGAGAGAGAGAGAGAGAGAGAGAGAGAGAGAGAGAGAGAACCCAGCTCCTTCTAAGGCTGAGGGGCGGCACACAGCCCTGGGGGTCACGGAGTGGCGTGATGGCAGGACACACTAACTTTCCCTTCCTTTCCCTCCTGAAGGTGGCGTCGGTAGTGGTGGTGGTGGTGGCGGCGGCGGCGCTGGGGGAAGCGCGGCCCTCCGACACGGTGTTCAATTACGAGGGCCAGGACCACAAGCACTACCAGAAGGGCGAGACCGGCAGGAAGGTGGAGGGCTACTACAGGTGAGAGAGAGAGAGAGAGAGAGAGAGAGAGAGAGAGAGAGAGAGAGAGAGAGAGAGAGAGAGAGAGAGAGAGAGAGTAGGGGAGAGACGCTATACAAGTACTGGTGACCTAATGGAGGTACTCAAGTCATACAGACATTACTGCATCCTTCCCTCCTCCCCCTAACACCCTTTCCTCCCCCACCCCTGCCCCCCCAACAGTTGGTTCTCGCCTGAGGGGCAGGAGTTCTACGTGAAGTACGTGGCGGACGAGCTGGGCTACCGCGTGCTGGAGTCCAACGCGCTGCCCGTCAGCTCCTGGGGCGCCACGCCGGACGGACACCAGGGTAATCTCGAGCCTTACCATGGTGACGCGCAGGCCGCCGACGCCGCCCACTGACCACCCCGCGTTCCCTGTCCGCCCACACCTCCTATTGACCTCAACCTGCACGCCCACCAAGCCCCCCACCCTCCTACTGATATATCCACTCCCCTGCCCGCCCACTGACCCGCCTGCGCCACCTGCTCGCCCATCAACCAGTCTGCCCCGTCCACGCAGCCCGCCCATACACTGAACCGCCCACGCCGTCTGCCTGTCCACTGCCACGCTCACGCCCACTACCTTCATGCCGCTACTACCCCGCCTGCGTAGCCTGCCCGCCCATCCATCCCGTGCTTCCCGCCCACACCTTTCAACAGACCACTAGAGGCCTGGCGGACGGACTCACTCGCGCTCACAACGGCCACAGTGAATGAATAAAGAAGCACACTGTTTACGTAGCTCCAATAAATATGGCAAAAGAACACGTGTTTTGTATTATTTTAAATAGAAACTGTTTTTAGCAAGGAAGCAAAGAGTAAATGCGTTAGGAGAGGTATTCAGTCCTCAGTCCCCGCCATCTGCG
>NC_087174.1:13495827-13508327 GCF_035594125.1 Scylla paramamosain | reverse complement strand
CTACTCGTGTGCTCTGTCATGTTAATTTCACTACTGCTAATACAACTACAACCCACCACCACCACCACCACCACCACTACAACAACCACACCCACCACCACCACTACCACCATCACGCATCCCCATAACACTATCAATTTGTAACACCCTTTTTTTCCCTCGTAAGTTAGCGTTGCCCTCCCATCACACCCTCTCAAGTGTCTACCGCCTCCCGCCAGCTTGCGCAACGACCAACGTCAGAATCATGTCATAACTTGGTCCCAATCAGGATAAATGCATGAACGTGTGGCTAACTGCTCCTCTCAGTTGTACCCAGTCCCGGAACAGCGCGGCCTCCAGCCTCCACCCGTACCTGTCTTTGCTTCGATGTAAGTGTAGGAGTGAATATTATACGGGATAAGGAAAGAAGGTCAGGAGGAGGGGGAGAGAGGTGGGGTAGAAGGAAAGGATGGATGGCTGGGAGAGAGAGAGAGAGAGAGAGAGAGAGAGAGAGAGAGAGAGAGAGAGAGAGAGAGACGTAGTAATAATGACTAGGCTACAAGTATTGTCTCCCAAAAGACTCATCTCAAACTACCTTAATACATCAATTAACAGCACATTCAAAGACCAAAGCACATATATACTGTACTTCCCTACTCTTCCAATCTACAAGACAACCTTACACAAGCATGACAACCCTACCCCTAAGAATACGAATAGAAAACAAACATATAATACTTCCCCTTTACATTCTCTTCGCCCTCCTCATATTTTTACTCCTCACTAACTATTACGAAGCTTTATTGTTGCTCTTATTGATCAGTAATGTTGGCAAAGGATTAATTTCTCACCTGGTATAGCTGGGGTTGTGCAGAAAAGCGTATGTTGAGGAATATTAGTGGTTGAAAGTTTCACTTCCCACCCTTTCTTTTCTTACGCGCTCAAGTCACGAGTCACGGTGTCAGACATTTTGTTGACATTATAGTAGATTTTTTTAGAAGTGACCTTATAGTATTGTGATGCAATTATTTCGTTAAAATAAATATTAAGTGCACTTATTTTTATAGAAACTTTGAGTAGATATGCAAATAAGTAAATTGATGTAAAAGTAATTTCTCGTTTTCATTATGATATATCTTTTCATGGATGATTAATTGATATTTTGCCATTATTTTTTTTCAAGATAAATATCATATGCGTTTTTATACATAGAAACAGTGAATAGATAAATTAATAAATAAATAAGCTTTGTTATATCCTCTATTTTTATTTCCATTGCAGTAAATCTTTTCAGAGACAGTTATCTAGTATTTTGACATCATCATTTCGTTAAGATAAATATTGTATGAATTTTTATATATAAAAATAGATAAAAGATGAATCTTTAAGTAAACAAGCTTACTTAGATCATGACACTAGCCTGATATCTCAATCTAACAACATGATTTCGTCTCAGAAAATGATATACATGATTTGCAGGTCACATGTATATATACTACTAAACCTTTTACAATATAATGAAAAAAAAAAAAAAACATAAAAGTACACACACGCTTATTCACTAATCAATAAAATCGAGCAAATCTAAAAATACAGCAAACCCAAGTCAAGGTTAACATTGGAAATCGGGACAACAGTTACCCTCACGCGTCGCCATAGTGTGTGTGTGTGTGCGTGTGTGTGTGTGTAAAGTTGCCTCATCGTTAGTGCCGAACATTTTCACGGGATTTCCTTGTTTTCTGTGCGGTGGACAGGCGAGTGACTAACCCTGCCGCCCTTGTGAGCCCCAGGGTAACACGGGTGCCCACTGAATGCCCCGGAAAGGAGAGAATAAGAGAGATATGGAGCGAGAAACAGGATGGATAATTTTTCCCAACCCGAAGGCAAACTTGAAGACGTGAGTGTTGCTGTTTTGCGTGTGTTGCTGGTTATTGGGTAAGCTTGGGTCAGTGAGGGTTATTGCAACACCTGCCGGCTTTGTGTTGTGTGATAATGTGGTTTTTGTTTGGTTTGTGTTGGGTTTTCGAAACATAGGGTGGTACGGCTGGACTGGTAGTGTGTGTGTGTGTGTGTGTGTGTGTGTATTCGTATTATGTAATTTTGTGTTATCATTCATTCATTTACTATTATTATTATGTATTTCATTTATTATGTATCCATTTTTTCGTATATCTTTATCGTATCTTTTCTTCATTTATGTGTTCATTTGTGTGTTTTCTTTCATCTATCAATCAGTTAATCTACCCACCTGTCTACCTATCTATCTTTCCATTTAATCATGTACCTACATTTACAGTAATTCTATTTTACATACATTTTGGGCAAGCATGCTGGCTTCAGTGTTGCATTAATTAACAGCACATTCAAACATAACATTAGCTTCCATATATCAGCCAAACAGGTCGCGTGAATGCTTAAGAGAATTGCGTAGTGTTATAAATACAAGATTCGTAAGGAGTTCGCAAAAGGCCACTTGACTCACACAAGGGGGCTGCTGTTTATCCAAAGTCTCTCATCGCCATCCATTAATTCAAACGTGTAATTATTCCATCAACCTTTTGACTGGTGATGACAATATGACGTGTTATTTGGGTAGTCCTATTTTATTGAGTAGGGTTAAACTACTGAATACTGAGAGAAACTATTTAGTCCTGCAGGGTGACCCGTGACATCCTCAGAGAAATTAATGATCAAGCCAGTATAAGTCGGAGGGAAATATTCTGTTGTAAAATGCTTTTCACGGCATGATTTAGAAGTTGCAGGACATTTAAATAATAGCGCACACCAGTGGGAATGTATGTGACACGTGTTATTTGAGGAATACAGAATAGGTAGTGAAAGATTAAGCTATTCACTCAGTCATGTATGCGTGTTATTCTGGCAAACATAGTCGATTTTACTAAGGAATTTAAACTAAGTAAATTACAGCCCTTTAGTTATCATTGGCGTTGTGATGTTTACGTGTTATGTCAGTGATTCGAGATTGGGTTCACTTGGTTCTGTTTTGCTGTTTAGCTCACTAGATGTTTATGGTGTCATCGTATGTGCGTATATATATATATATATATATATATATATATATATATATATATATATATATATATATATATATATATATATATATATATATATATATATATATATATATATATATATATATATATATATATATATATATATATATATATATATATATATATATATTTATTTATTTATTTATTTATTTATTTATTTATTTATTTATTTATATAATTTATTTTCTATTTTTTTTTAATGTAAGAGGGGTACTGGCCAAGGACAACAGAAAAAAAAAAAAAACCGGCAAAAAGAGTTGACTGGGGTTGGGGAGAAGGGTCTGCTAAAGATGCCAGCCCCAAAAGGAGTTGTCCTCCCAAAAAGAAATAAGTAAAAATAGCTTAATAAATAAATAAAATTAAGAAGTAAGTAAAAATAAAAAGAAAAAGAAAAAGAATATCCAAAATTGCGAGGCTAAATTGCTGTAGTGGTCAGCAGGAGGCTGTGCAGTCACGGTCAGAAGAGTAACTTTGTGCATTCTGGAAAACACGAGGAGAGAGATCAGAGCACTTAGTGAGTTAGGCTTAGAACATTCCCACGGTCAAAGCCTCGTTTATTCCTGTCTGTGCCTTGTATTAGTAAATCCAGTCTTGGTCGGGAGAAGAGTGACATGCAGTCTTCGTCAGGAGAGTAACTTTGCATTCCGGAACACACGAGGAGTCATCATACCAGTCACTGAATTAAGCTTAGAATATTTCCACGGTCAGAGCCTCGTTTGTCCCCGCCTGTGTCTTGTTTAAATATAATCACTTTCAGAAGATCAATATGGCTTATGTAAATGTGGTCAGGAGGAGATTAATAAGCAGTCACCTTTATTGGGGTTTATTATCGTTGCTCCTCAATCATCATAAGTCCTCTGATCTGACAGTCTTACATTTGACTGGTTCTTACACGAGGACAGGTGACGCAAGGTTAAGGGAATGGCGCTAAATACAGCGGAGGTTATTTCCAAGTCCTGATATGCTGATAGTCTTACCTTTGAGCCTCAGCTGACCACACGAGAAAGGGAAAGAAGCTAAATGCAGAGGTTAGTGTGGCACGTGACTCCACTGCTGACCTTGACTCCGCTGTTACAATTTCTGTCATGTTGGTAAGAATTGCACACAAATATTTACCTCGTCAGAGCACTGTTTGTTCGTGTCTGCCCTTTTCTTGTCTCTCTTTAAAAATCATTGGCACGTGACACAACTTTATTTATTTATAATCCCAGTGTGTAAAGCGGAATAGAAATAAACTTTTATAAAGAATAATGATGAAAAGATCACTGCTCAGCTGTTGCTTCTGAATAAAAGATAAAATGAAAATTGCTTCTTAATAAAAGTCGGAGAAAAATGTTTCTTAGTAAAAACTGAATAGAAATATTATAAAAGCAAACTTGGGTTACATAACGTGCCTTTATGCATGGAGGAACCTGGTCAAGGGCACGAGAGAGAGAGAGAGAGAGAGAGAGAGAGAGAGAGAGAGAGAGAGAGAGAGAGAGAGAGAGAGAGAGAGAGAGAGAGAGAGAATGTTGTTCCGGATCATGTTTTGCCTCTTTAGGTTATGAATGTTAGGTATGTGTGTGTGTGTGTGTGTGTGTGTGTGTGTGTGTGTGTGTGTGTGTGTGTGTGTGCGTGCGATGAACACTGAGTCAAGCAGACTTGGATATAAAGTGGTGTCGAATATTGGTCTGCTTATAATATTTAAACCATTATGTAAACGTGGTGAGCAAGACATGCATACTTATCCCTTTGTTTTGAAAGTGATGTGTAGTGCATCAGTATATAATGTGTATGTGTGTTGTCTGTCTGTCTGTCTGTCTGTCTGCCTGTCTGTATATATGTGTGTGTATCTCCTCTAAGAACAAAACTGCGTACAGGTTTGTCTAGATTTTCAGTTACGTGGGTTTTTGAGCGAGAGGGAGAGGGAGGTGAGCGGCCTTGAAGGGGTGGGGCGCTGGGGAGAGTGGGAAGCGGAAGGGCGGGGCAAGAAGGATGGTTGCTTACTGGATGGGGAGGGAGGGGAGAGTGTTGGGGAGGCTGGGGAGAGTGTTGGAGAAGATGGGGAGGGAAGGAAAGATAGGGAGTGTGGTGGGAGGGGTATAGCAGAGTTGGGGAGGTTGGAGAAGGTGTTGGTGGTGTTGGTGGGGGTGTTGGTGTTGGGGAGTTGGGGAGGGTGTGGGTGGGGCCTCACGTGTAACCCTCCCACCTTGTTCACGCGGCGGACAGGTGTGGTGTAGTGTTAATTAACTCTTGCCCCACGTGAACTCAGGTGTGAAGGCGACCTGTGGGTGGCGAGGCGAGGGGAGGTCACTAAGTACCGTAAAGTGTGTGGGGCACTACCACTACTGCTGGTAGTGTTTTTGCTGCTGCTGCTGCTGCTGCTGCTGCTGCTGCTGCTGCTGCTGCTGCTGCTGCTGCTGCTGCTGCTGCTGCTGCTGCTGCTGCTGCTGCTGCTGCTGCTGCTGCTGCTACTACTACTACTACTACTACTACTACTACTACTACTACTACTACTACTACTACTACTACTACTACTACTACTACTACTACTACTACTACTACTACTACTACTACTACTACTACTACTACTACTGCTGCTGCTGCTGCTGCTGCTGCTGCTGCTGCTGCTGCTGCTGCTGCTGCTGCTGCTGCTGCTGCTGCTACTACTACTACTACTACTACTACTACTACTACTACTACTACTACTACTACTACTGCTGCTGCTGCTGCTGCTGCTGCTGCTGCTGCTGCTGCTGCTGCTGCTGCTGCTGCTGCTGCTGCTGCTGCTGCTGCTGCTGCTGCTACTACTACTACTACTACTACTACTACTACTACTACTACTGCTGCTGCTGCTGCTGCTGCTGCTGCTGCTGCTGCTGCTGCTGCTGCTGCTACTGCTGCTGCTGCTGCTGGTACTCAAACTGAAACTTACTACATACTACTACTACTACTACTACTACTACTACTACTACTACTACTACTACTACTACTACTACTACTACCACCACCACCACCACCACCACCACCACCACCACCACCACCACCACCACCACCACCACCACTACTACTACTACTACTACTACTACTACTACTACTACTACTACTACTACTACTACTACTACTACTACTACTACTACCACCACCACCACCACCACCACCACCACCACCACCACCACCACCACCACCACCACCACTACCACCACTACTACTACTACTACTACTACTACTACTACTACTACTACTACTACTACCACCACCACTACTACTTCTACTACTACTACTACTACTACTACTACTACTACTACTACTACTACTACTACTACTACTACTACTACTACTATTAGGAGGCAGTAGACACCTGCCGAAACGATAATTACTCCCTGTGAGGTCTAAAGCACTGGATCAGAGGATGCTATGAACCTATGATTAAACCCAGCTGTGATCTCACTGATCGTTTCCCTTTGTGTCTCACAACACAAGGGGGCAGTCACAGCCTGCCCTCTAAAGACAATCTTCCTTCGTACAAAACTACACGCATCTAATTACACACACCCTTCACTCAAAATTAAAAATCATTATGACGACTCCTGCACCTCCCTCGTAGTACGTATCCGGGGAGGGGACCACAGATGGCCTCAGGTCGGGCTGCTCTTCTGGTATCGACATCCCCTTCAACTTTTTCTTCATTAACTTCTGCAGCATTCACGGTCTTGGATCTGATTTTCAATCTGTAAAACACCACTTCTCTACTAAACCTCATCTTTTCCTCACCGAAACTCAGGTGTCTGAGGCAACTGACAGTAGCTCCTTTTCTGTTCCCTCCTACTTTCTCTATTCTCATTTTTTATCCAAAGCTGGATAATGCGTTTATATGCTCAACGACTTAACCTGCTCTCGTGCCCACGCTCTTGAATCTTCCAAGTTTTCCACCATCTGACTACGACTACAGAGTCACTCTCAAATTAAATTTATCTGTGCTGTATACCTAACTCCTCTGACTATAAAAAATTCTTTGACTACTTAACTTCCAAAGTAGAGCACATTCTGACTCTCTTCCCTCTTGTGGAGATCTCCATTCTTGGAGACTTCAATGTTCACCACCAGCTTTGGCTTTCCTCTCCCTTCAATGATTATCCTGATGAACTAGACTTCAGCTTTGCTGTGCTCCACGACCTAGAGCAATTGGTACAACACCCTACTCGTATTCCTGACCGTCTTGGAGATACGCCCAACATTCTTGACCTTTTCCTGACCTCTACTCCTTATGCTTATGTTGTTATCCTATCTTCTCCGTTGGGCTCCTCCAACCACAGTCTCATATATGTATCTTGTCCTGTCTATCCTCAGGATTCCCCAAAGTGGAGGAGCCTCTGCCGTTTTGCCTTTACTAGTTGGGGGGATCTGAGGAGATACTTTGCTGATTTTCCTTGGAATGACTACTGCTTCCATGTCAGAGACCCGTCTTTGTGCTGAGCGCATAACAGAGGTGATAGTGTCTGGCATGGAGGCGTACATTCCTCACTCTTTCTCTCGACCTAAACCTTCCAGACCTTGGTTTAACACACCTTGTTCTCGTGCTATACATGATAGAGATTACTTCATGATAGGGTACTTCAGCCTTCCATCACCAGAATCTCATGCGCTTTATGTTTCTGCCCGGAATCATAGCAACTCTGTTCTCCAATTAGCCAGAACTTCATTAATAGAAAGTGTCAAAATCTTTCAAGATCTAACTCCCCTCGTGACTTCTGGCACCTAGTCAAAAACATCTCCAGTCTTCTTCTTCTTTCCTACCTTTATTTCAACCTGATGGCACCACTGCCATTTCATCTCTTTCTAAATCTGATCTCTTCGCTCAGGTCTTTGCTAAAAACTCTAACTTTGATGATTTGGGGCTTGTTCCTCCCTCTCCTCTACCCTCTGACTACTTCATGCTACCCATTAAGATCCTTCGCAATGATGTTTTTCATGCTCTCGTTGGTCTAAACCCTGGAAAGGCTTATGGACCTGATGGGGTCCCTCCTATTGTTCTCCAAAATTGTTCCTCTGTGCTTGCACCTTGCCGAGTCAGACTTTCAACTCTATCAAGATCTGCCTTTTCTTCTTGCTGAAAGTTTGCCTACATTCAGCTTGTTCCTAAAAAGAATGACCGTTCTAATCCCTCAAATTACCGTCATATTGTTTTAATTTCTTGCCTATCTTAAGTTTTTAAATCTATCCTCAGTAACAAGATTCTTACACATCTATTATTTCATAACCTTTTATCTGATTGCCAGTAGGGGTTCCGTCAAGGCTGCTCTACTGGTGATCTGGCTTTCCTTACTCTTTTAGAGATTTGGGTGAAAATTTTGCTGCTGCCTTAGATATATCAAAAGCTTTTGATAGAGTCTGGCACAAAGCTTTGATTTTCAAACTACACTCCTACGGGTTCTATCCATTTCTCTGTAACTTCATCTCAAGTTTCCTCTTTGACCGTTCTATTGCTGCTCTGGTAGACGGTCACTGTTCTCCTAATCTGTTAGCAGTGGTGTTCCTCAGTGTTCTGTCCTGTCACTCACTCTCCTATTATTCATGAATGATCTTCTAAACCAAACTTCTTGTCCTATCCACTCCTACGCTGATGATACCACCCTGCACTTTTCTGCGTCGTTTCATAGACGTCCAACCCTTCGGGAAGTAAACAGTTCATGCAGGGAAGCCACAGAACGCCTGACTTCTGATCTCCCTAAAATTTCTGATTGGGACAGAGCAATCTTGGTATTGTTCAGTGCCTCAAAAAGTTAATTCCTCCATCTATCAACTCAACACAACCTTCCAGACAACTATCCCCTCTTCTTAATGACATTAACCTGTCCCCCTCTTCTACATTGAGCATCCTCGGTCTGTCCTTTTTTTTTTTTAATCTAAACTGGAAACTTCATATCTCATCTCTAGCTAAAACAGCTTCTGTGAAGTTAGCCGTTCGGAGACGTCTCCAGTTTTCCTCACCCCCACCCCGCCAGCAGCTAACTCTGTACAGGGACCTTATGCGTCCATTTATGTAGTATGCTTCACATGTCTGGGGGATTCCACTCACCTCTCATTTAGACAGGGTGGAATCAAAAACTTTTCGTCTCATCAACTCCTCTAACTGACTGTTTTCAGCCTTTTTCTCATCGTCGCAAAGTTGCATCTCTTGCTATCTTCTACCGCTATTTTCATGCTAACTGCTCTTCTGATCTTGCTAACTGCATGCCTCCCCTCTTCCCGTGGCCTCGCTGCACAAGACTTTCTTCTTTCTTTCACCTCTATTCTGTCCATCTCCTAATGCAAGAATTAACCAGTATTTTCAATCATTCATCCATGCCTGCTTCTGTATTTCCACCTTCCTGTGACTTGATTTCCTTCGAGAGGAAGGTTTCAAGACACTTATCGTTCAATTTTTGACTACCGCTTCGGACCCTATTCGGGACCGGCATCTCAGTGTTTTTTCTTTCTCCTTGGCCGATGCTCCTTCTACATTAAAAAATAAATAAAATAAATAAATAAATAATAATAATAATAATAATAATAATAATAATAATAATAATAATAATAATAATAATAATAATCCTCTTTTAGAGATTTTGGTGAAACTTTGCCTTAGACATCAAAAGCTTTTGATAGAATCTGGCACAAAGTTTTTATTTCCATAGTACCCTACTACGGCTTCTATCCTCCTGCTTTGTAACTTCTGTGGAAATTTTTCACTCATATCACGTATAATATCAATGTATTATTGGTTTGTGTTGTAATTTGTATATAAATTGTAAAGTTGTATTAAAGGGTAATTAAATTGAAATTAATATATAGGATGTAACACGAGTTTCTGTGGATATTGCTACAGGCAAAAGTAAAGGTTATTTTAAGTGGAAAATATTCTATACACATATGCATTTTGAGGCGTTGTTTAGCCGTAGGATGAAATTCAAGTGTGGTGGGTTGACAGATGCAATGGCCAGGCCAGGCGGGTGTGTGTGTCACAGGAACACCATGTGCACTGCTCTGTCTTACTGTGTGTGGCATTTTCAACCTTTTTTTCTTTTTTTGTCAAAATCATGCAGTACAATCTAAATATATGTACAATTACCGTCTTGACGTGAAACTGGAAGTGACTGGCTAGTAATAAGCTGATTTGGTGCTAGCCTTGCTCCTTCCCTCTCTCTGCCCGGCCAGGCCAGGTGTCACGTAGCCTATTATTTTATTTGTCGTTAGTTACAGTCATGCAGTCATTGTGTAATGTTTATCGGTAAATCGTCTATCCGTCAATGCTACTCTTCTCATTACGGAATACTGTAATACCCCAAAACTTGTAGAAATGGTGGCTGAATAACTCACAATTTCACCATCGGACAGTCCGCGTCAACACATCCGGTCAGGATACCAGGCTGGCCGTTGTTGCCCGGCCACATTCAAATTGTCGTGTCCACCTCTCTAATGCAAGAGTTAAGTGTGTGTGTGTGTGTATATACCAAGGGATGAAAGGGACGGACGCTTGGAGACCCTTGCAGGGCATGGTGCTGAGTCGCCTCTAGGATGTGGTTCTGGAGGAAAAGGAGGCGCCGCGGCGCGCGGGGGCACTTGTCCCGGGGTGGAATCCTGTCTCAAAACCAGCATCAGCGTCTCCCTCGCGCCGCACGCCACCCTGTTGACAAGACGCCACGCTGGTGGCGGTCAAACTTGACTTCTTGCACGCCTCAGATCGGCCGCCAGTCCCAATGTCATGCGGGCAAGAGATGCTCAAGGCCAACCCAGTACACCGCCGGCCCCGCCACTATATAAGCCTGTCCGGGAGTCATGTTGGCATCAGACGTTGTCTTGCATCTGACACACATACACACCAACATGAAGGTCCTGGTGAGTGCTGGTGTTGGTAATGGTGGTCGATACAGTGTCTGATGAGAAGGAGGAGGAGTGTGGGCAACCACTAACTGTGTCGTCTTACAGAGCGTCATCCTGCTGGCCGTGGTGCTGTTCCTGGGTGTGGTCGCCGCTCGTCCCAATGAGGTTCTGGACTTCGAAACTGACAACGTGAGCCACGAGCAGCACGGCGTGCCCGGTCAGGCCGTGCACGGCGAGTACGAGGCAAAGGACGCCCACGGCAACTGGTATGAGGTGAAGTACGTCGCTGACCACCTTGGCTTCCGCCTCGTCTAGATGGTAACGACAGCGACGCCTGCTGAGGGTGCGACTCGTAACGCAGGCCTCCGCTAACAACACCGGCGGCGCCGACCTCATCTTTGCCTTCCCTGCACGCCTTCTAGTCCTTGTTTCCATTTGTGAAAATTTTCTTGAAAAATACAACTCTATGTACATTTTCTGGTAGTCTTATCTCGTCCTAAATGTGGTAACGGCGGTGTTTGAGCCACATGAGGGCAGCCCGCCCTCCTGCGTGGCTAGACCAGAGTGGGGAGCGACCCCTAAGTAGCAGCAGGAGAAAGACAGAGAACGCAAATCAGTACAAACTGAACATGAAGGCGTCATTGGATCAAGATATTCGCAGCTCTTTCTGAGAGATGCGTCCCTAGTGATGGAGGAGCAGAAGTTCATCGCAGGGTTTGGCAAGTGACGGGAAGTAGAGGAGAAGGACTGATGCACCGATGCTTTTGTCAGAACAATATGTACTTCTTTGGGCACAGGAAGCTTCACACAAGGTCTAGCATCCTTCATGGTCATGTCACGTATGGCACAAAGCTTTCATAGCATGCAGCATATTCAAAGTGTTTGTAATTCAGGAAGAAGAGAGCTCGCTGGGTTGTAGAGGACAAAAAGAGATCTTTCCATGTAGTAGTGGTCTATGGAGTGAAAAGCGCACACTACCAGCAGAAGTCTTGCTTTATCAGCAATATGGAAGCCAGTGCCTTGATGTGGGTAGCTAAGCTAAATGTTGATGTCAGCACGTGTTACTCTTGTTACTGACTTGGCGTTTCAGACCAAACCGTGAGCTTTGCTCTCAGTTTGCCACGTCAAAGCAAATGCTACCTAGATCCGCACACTCTATTTCCCAATTATTTATAATAGTAACTGATATTTAGTTTGTACTATATTAACCTTAATTATTACCCTTTAATATAACTTGACAATTATATACAAATCACACCATAAACAAATAATCCTTTGATATTATGTGTGATGCTAGTGGAAACTTCCATAACATCTATCCCCTCTTCTTCAATGACACTCAACTGTCCTCCTCTTCTACACTGAACATCCTCAGTCCGTCCTTTATTTATAATCTAAACTGAAGATTCACATCTCATATCTAACTAAAAACAGCTTCTATGAAGTTAGGTGTTCAGAGCCGTCTCCGCCAGTTTTCCTCACCCGCCCAGCTGCTAACTCTGTACAGGGGTCCTTATCCGCGTATGTATGGAGAGGTTCCACTCATACCGCTCTTTTAGACAAGGTGGAATCAACACTCATACCGCTCTTTTAGACAGGGTGGAA
>NC_087174.1:13458327-13490827 GCF_035594125.1 Scylla paramamosain | reverse complement strand
TCCACTAAAGGTTCCAACTGCAAGTTAGTTGAAAATCACGTTGTGAAGTATCTTGAGAAGATTCCTTAAAAGGGTTTGTCATAAGTTGAAGGAAATACAGAAAGCAAGGGTTTATCAGTAAAAGGATTGAAAAATTAAGAATAGGTACTGCTTTAGGGAGGTGGATAGACCAGGAGTGAGAAAGTAGGAAGTCTAGGGCAGAGAGGGCGCGGAAGGAAGAGGCATGCATTTGGCAAGTTCAGAAGAGAAATTAGCGCGAAAATAATAATAAAAGATAACAAGGAGATGCAACCTTGCAGCGAAGAGGGAAAAGCTGAAGACAGTCAGTTAGAGGGAAGGAGTTCATGAGACAAAATGCTTTCGATTCCACCTTGTTTAAGAGAGCAGCATGTGAAATATACTTCATACATGGATGGATAAGGCCCCTGTGCAAAGTTAGTATCTGGGAGAGGTGAAAGAGAAACGCCGGCAGTGACGGCTTGTAACACCTAACTTCATGGAAGCTGTTGTAGCAAGAGACGAGATGTAAAGTTTCCTGTTTTTTTTATTATTAGTTAAGGATAGACAGAGTTTTTCAGTGTAGAAGAGGACAATTGCAGAAAAGAGGATAGTTATCGGTAAGATTTTGTCGAATTGATTGATGGATGAGGTTTGATTTTTAGGCATTGAACAATGTCTTGAAAAGTGAAGAGTGGTATCATCAGCGTGGGAGTGGATAGGAAGAGAAGTTTGGTTAAGAAGGTCATCGATAAATAATAGAAAGAGAGTGAGTAACAAGACAGAGGCCCTGAACGAACACCACTGTAAAAAAATTAGAAGAACACTTGACCATCTACCAAACCAGCAATAGAACGGTCAGAAAGGAGACTTAAGATGAATATACAGAGAGGAGGATAGAAGCCGTTGGAGGGTAGTGTGAAAAATCAAAACTTTGTGCGGTGCTCTATCAAAGACTTTTAATATATCCAAGGCAACAGCGAAAATTTCAACAAAACTTCCAAAAGAGGATGACCAAGACACAAAAAAAAAAGGCAAGATCACCAGTAGAACGGCCACAAACGGCCACAAAGAAGCACACATTGTTCTGACACAAGCGTCAGTGTATCAGTCTTTCCTCCTCCTCTTCTTCTCTTCTCTTGCTTCTTTTTGTACGCCTGATATCACCCAGTCTCAATGTCACGCGCAGACAAGAGGTGCTCAAGGCCAACCCAGCACACCGCCGGCACCGCCGCTATATAAGCCCGTCCAGGAGTCACGCTGGCATCAGACGTTCTCCTGCATCTGACACACACACCAACATGAAGGTCCTGGTGAGTGCTGGTATTGGTGCTGGTGACCGATAAAGTGTTTAGTCAGGAGGAGAAGGGGTGGGCAGCCACTAACTGTGCCGTCTTACAGAGCGTCATCCTGCTGGCCGTGGTGCTGTTCCTGGGTGTGGTCGCCGCCCGTCCCAATGAGGTGCTGGACTTCGAAACTGACAACGTGAGCCACGAGCAGCACGGCGTGCCCGGCCAGGCCGTGTACGGCGAGTACGAGGCAAAGGACGCCCACGGCAACTGGTATGAGGTGAAGTACGTCGCTGACCACCTTGGCTTCCGTACCCTCTAGATGGTGACGACAGAGACGCCTGCTGAGGGTGGCCGCCGCGACTCATAACGCAGGCCTCCGCCAACAACACCGGCGGCGCCGACCTCATGTTTGCTTTCCCTGCACGCCTTCTACTCCTTGTTTCCACTTGTGAAAATTTCCTTGAAAAATACAACTCTATGTACATTTTCTGGTAGTCTTATCTCGTCCTAAATGTGGTAACGGCGGTGTTTGAGCTGCATGAGGGCAGCCCGCCCCCCCTGCGTGGCCAGACCAGAGTGGGGAGCGACCCCTAAGTAGCAGCAGGAGAAAGACAGAGAACGCAAATCAGTACAAACTGAACATGAAGGCGTCATTGGATCAAGATATTCGCAGCTCTTTCTGAGAGATGCATCCCTTGTGATGGAAGAGCAGTTCATCGCAGGGTTTGGCAAGTGACAGAAAGAAGAGGAGAAAGACTGATGCTCCGACGCTTTTGTCAGAACAATTTGTACTTCTTTGGGCACAGGAAGCTTCGCACAAGGTCTAGCATCCTTCATGGTCATGTCACGTGCGGCAAAAAGCTTTCACAGCATGCAGCTTGTTCAAGAAGGTGTTCAGAATTGAGGAAGATGAGAGCTCGCTAGGCTGCAGAGGACAAAATGAGATCTTAACATGTGGCGGTTCATGGAATGAGAAGCACACACTATAACAGCAGTAGCTTTGCTTTATGAACAGCAGGGAAGCCAGTGCCTGTCCTCATCCACTTTTCCTTCACACTGGAAGTTTGCTAACAGTCAACCTGTTTCTAAAAAGGGTGACTGCTCCAATACTGCTGACGTATTGCTTTGATTTTCTTCCTATCGAAAGTCTTTGAATATGTCCTCAATAAGAAAATTTTGAGACATTAACTCGCATCTTTTTCTCTCACCCCCCTATGACTTCCGTAAAGGGAGATGTAGCTTTCCTCATTGAAACTTGGTTATGCTCTTTTAGGGGATTCGGTGAAATTTTGGCTAATGCTTTAGAGACTAAGACATATCAAAGCCTAAGAAATTAAAGTGTTTATTTCTAAGCTTCTTTCATATATTTTCTCTCCTTCTCTCTGCTCCTTCATCTCAAATTTCTTTTCTGGTCGCTCTGTTGCTTCAGTGGTAGACGGCCACTGTTATACTAAAACTATTGCAGTGGTGTTCCATAATCCACTGTCCTATCATCCTTTGTTTTCCTATTCTTTATCACTCTTATCCACTCATACTGATAACTCTGTCCTTCACCTTTCTACATTATTTTCCAAACATTCAGTGCTATTGGAATTTTAAAAATTACGAAGGGACGCTATAAGACACTGGACATGTGATCTTTCTCAAATTTCAGAGTGATGCAAAACAAAGCTTGTGTTATTCAGTGCCTGAAAAGCTAATCCGCCCACCTATCCCCTCGACACTGTCTTCCAAAGAAGTATTCCTCGTCTACAGTGACACAAATTTTCTCTTTCTCTATACAAAACATTCTTGGTGTGTCCTTCATTCAAACTCTGAACTGGAAATTTCATCTCATCTCTTGCCAAAACAGCTTTCAGGAAATTGGGTCTCTTGTACCATTTCCGCCAGTTTTGTTTTCCCTCACCCTTGCTTTCTGTACGCAGATGTCTTGTTCATTCTTATTGTGGAATATATCTTTCACAAATGATGGGCAGGAGTAGCAACTCTTACATTTATTTATTTTTTTTTTTGTCAAGATGCCACAAACCTTTTCGCCTCATCGACATTCTCATCCGACCGACTCTCTTCAGCCCCTTTCACTTCGTCGCATCTCTTGCTTCAACTATTTTCAAGCTGGCTGCTCTTCTGAACTTGCTAAATGTATGTTTCCCCCTCCTGTGGCCTCTCGTTGTACAAGACTTCGTTCTCTCACTCTAACCCCCTATTCCGTCCACCTTCCAGTGCAAAAGTTAACCAGTACCTTCACTCACATCTCCATTACTGGTAAATTCAAACTCTTTGCCTGAATCTGTGCTCCTACGACTTGACCTTTTTCCAAACCTGAATTAGCTCTTGTTTAGCATTTTTTTTTTTTTTTTAAGGGAGCGGGCCTTCTTTTCCTAAATTTGTTTCTGTCCGTGTGTCTTCCTCCCTTGCGAATAGAAAGAAACACGGCTGTCACATTTAGGACGAGATAAGACTACTAGAAAATGTACATAGAGTTGTATTTTCAAGAAAATTTTCACAAATGGAAACAAGGAGTAGGAGGCGTTCAGGGAAGGCAAACATGAGGTCGGCGCCGCCGGTGTTGTTGGCGGAGCCCTGCGTTACGAGACTCGGCGGCCACCCTCAGCAGGCGTCGCTGTCGTCACCATCTAGAGGGTACGGAAGCCATGGTGGTCAGCGACGTACTTCACCTCATACCAGTTGCCGTGGGCGTCCTTTGCCTCGTACTCGCCGTACACGGCCTGGCCGGGCACGCCGTGCTGCTCGTGGCTCACGTTGTCAGTTTCGAAGTCCAGCACCTCATTGGGACGGGCGGCGACCACACCCAGGAACAGCACCACGGCCAGCAGGATGACGCTCTGTAAGACGGCACAATTAGTGGCTGCCCAACCCTTCTCCTCTTCCTCCTTCTCCTTACCAGACATTGTATCGGCCACCAGCACCAACACCAGCACTCACCAGGACCCTCATGTTGGTGTGTGTGTGTGTGTCAGATGCAAGACAACGTCTGATGCCAAAGTGACTCCCGGACGGGCTTATATAGCGGCGTGGCCGGCGGTGTGCTGGGTTGGCCTTGAGCACCTCTTGTCCGCGTGACATTGGGACTGGGCGATTTCAGGGGTGCAAAAAGAAGCCAAGTTTGGGCCGCTAACAGAGTGGCGTCTTATCAGCAGGGTTGCGTGCGGTGCAAGGGTGACGCTGACGCTCGTCTTGAAACAAGATTCCAACTCTCGACAGGCGCCCATGCCGCGCCGCCTCGTCTTTTCTTCCTTCTGTACCACATCCATATTCTCGTCGACTCAGCGCCACGCGCCGCGGGGGTCTCCACGTGCCCGCCCCTTGCTTCCCTTGCTATACACAGTCTCTTGGCTCAGTGATAGAGGGGCTGAGTCTACGCCATGGCTGACGTATGCTCGAACATCATTAGGGGCTGGTCACCTCTGGGATTTTACCCCTGACAAGCGGAGCAGTTACTGTCCCTCCCTGACCATGGGATGTGTGGTGTGTGAGGTCACAGTCTTGCCCAATGATCGGTAATGATGAGCTCTGAGCTCGCACTGAGAGGGTAACGATTGGTGGTTGCGGGTCCGCTCGTGATCAGGCCTTGGTGAATTACACAAACACCCAGCGCGACACAACTGTGGGGAGGACCTTCCACACACACACACACACACACACACACACACACACACACACACACACACACACACACACACACACACACACACACACACACACACGAATAACGATACCACCACCACCACCACCAAGAACAACAACAACAAAATCGAACCGTCTTCCACTCTCACTTTTTGCCGGCTCGCCTCACTTCACCTTACCCCACCCTGCCGCGCCCCGCCCCGCCTACAGCTCGGCCTTGGGACAGTGGACGGGTTTGCTTGTACCGTTGTCCTGAGGTCCGAGGCCGCAGCTCCCGCGACACCAAGACAGGAATGGCGTGACGGACAGGGAGGGAGAGACAGGACAGAGAGATGGAAGGAGGGAAGAAGAAAAGGAAAGAGAAAGGAATTCTGGATTAATGGAGAAGGAAGGTATACGCTAATGGAAGGAATGTATGAGTGGAGGAGGCGGAGGAGTGTAGGTGGTAATATTTCCGTGGTCGGAGGGCTGCAGGTCAGGTCTAATCCTTGACATTTAGTGTAGACGTAATGGGCAGGTGTAGTCCAGGCTTGCCTTTACATTCCCGACCTTCTGGCCGTCTTTCCTTAAAAAAAGTAACGGTGCCCTGCTCGCTCTCTCTCTCTCTCTCTCTCTCTCTCTCTCTCTCTCTCTCTCTCTCTCTCTCTCTCTCTCTCTCTCTCTCTGTCTCGCTCGCTCGCTCGCTCGCTCTCTCTCTCTCTCTCTCTCTCTCTCTCTCTCTCTCTCTCTCTCTCTCTCTCTCTCTCTCAGTAAACCGCATCGTGATCACTCTGTGAGAACGGAAATATCAACCCGCTCGCGCGCGCGCGCGCACGCGCGCACGCACGCACGCACGCACGCACGCACGCACACACACACACACACACACACACACACACACACACACACACACACACACACAGGCAAGGTCATTCTCAGGTGCGTCGTTTACTACATAGAAATAAATATAGAGTTGCTACTACACACACACACACACACACACACACACACACACAGACAGTCAAGGTAAGCTTCTACACTATACACTGAGGGCGGGAAGGAGAGAGAAAGAGACGGAGAGAAGGTGAAGAATGGGGAAGGAGAAGAGAAGGGGAGGAACGGGGAAGGACACGTGTTAAGAGGGCAGCTGGTAACACAGAAAATGCGTGACGCAAACATTATGGGTTCCAGCACTACCCCTGCGGCACCCCAACCTACCCTGCCACACGTGCTAGGAAGATGCGATTTGCTGAATGGGTTAGGTTAAGTTACGCTTGATTTAAATAAGTGAGCGTATAAATAATAATAATAATAATAATTATTATTATTATTATTATTATTATTATTATTATTATTATTATTATTATTATCATTATTATTATTATTATTAGCAGTAGGAGTAGTAATAATAACACCACCACCACCACCACCACCACCACCACCACCACCACCACCACCACCACCACTACTACTACTACTACTACTACTACTACTACTACTACTACTACTACTACTACTACTACTGTAGCAATAATAGTGATGATAATAATAATAATGATAATAATGATAATAATTATTGCAACAACAACGACAACGACAACAACAACAATGATAATACTAAAAGATTAAGGCTACTATCAAAACTACCCTGCATAATGTAAAGCCGGAATTTCAAGGTATTCAGGTGTACGCGACTATTTTCAGTACTAATACCTACCTGTTGTGTAACTCGAGTACTAAACAAGTAGTACAAGTTTGGCTTTACAGCATTACGACTCACCTTGCACTAACGCGGCGAGGCAACAGATACGATTTTAGCTCCTGAGGGAGGAGGGAGGCCTTGTCCTGCTCTAGACTGACTGATGTGAGAAAAAATTATATATATATATAAAAAAAAAGCATATATTAGTAAATAACAAAGGTATTGGCTGGGTATTAATAAGTGAGAAGGTCCTTGTATCAACCACTCATTTTTTCATTGTTGCTTATTTTTTCCTAAGCCATAGAGACAAGAGAGCACTGGACTGGCTGACAAGGAAAACAATAAGAAAACACTGCATTACTAAATAACAAAAGGTACCGCGTGCATAATAATTGTGAGAGTCCTTGTATCAACCATCTGTTTATTGTTTTACTGAGAGGCAAGCACTGTATTGACTGGTGAGGAGCAATTATAAGGAAACTGCACAGATTACTGGATATTGCTAAGTGTTGCGGTCCTTGTACCAGCCACCTATGTATTTATATTTTTACAGGTGTTTTTCCTCGGCCACACAGGTGTTTCATACTTGCTTTCATATTCGTATTCTGCCTCCCTCATTTATTCATTTTACTTTCTTTCTTCCTCCTTCATTTCCTCCTACTTTTATTTTTGCTGTCGTATATTCTTCCATGTTTTATCTTCTGGTGTTGAAAAAAAAGGATAAGAAAGCAGTTCATATATGCTGTGTGTATATTAATAACTTTGGAGGTCCTTGAATCAACCGCCTATTTACTTGTTCTTTTACTGACAGAGGCAAGGCGCCACTGAACTAACTGACGAAGAAAAAAATTAAGAAAACAGTGCATATATTACTAAATAACAAAGATACTGCTTGGATATTAATAAGTGTGGAGGTCCTTGGATCAACCACCTATTTAATTATTTTTTTACTTATGTTTTTCCTCGGCCACGGAGGCGAGGCAGCGGCCGACAAAATGCCAGTCACTCCTTGCATTACTGGGGACATCCAGGAATCTTAATATAGTCTGCTGGAAGACAGAAAGTAAAGAGAGATGACAGTAATAGTGGATGCGTGACTAATGATTTCTCAACGCTTTCATTACAACTATCATCACAAACTTAATAGTGTAAGACGACGGCTTGAACTATGCTAACGAGGAGGAATAACTGTCTTCGGAGCTTTCTTCTTTATATACGATATCTATATACAGAATCTCCTTTGTCTGTTCGTAGGACATCATACAGAGAAGGGTTCCCAGCTTTCTCGCCTGCTGGGATATGTACGGAATACATTGGCTGCATTCTTAGCCCCTGCCACCCCATGTTGGATTGCCGGCCTGGTATATAGATACAAAATATACGTATAGTGATATATACAGAAATGGAGAAGCTCGCTACGCCGGGTATAAGGCGAATCTTGACCACTTACATGTGTTTTTATATGGAGTACATGTGACTCCTCCCCAGCACGTGATGTTATTGTGTAGCAATCTAAGGGAACTGAATACTTGGATGTCTGGCCAACATTTCGATTATATTGACGTGATGTCTGGTCTCTTAGTGAATCGAGATATCCTCTGTTTTGACTGATACATTCAGTTGCTTATGATGATGATGTTATAAACAGAGAAAATTGAAGCTAAAGAGAAATGATAAAACAAAAAAAATAAAATAAAAATAAAAATCTTAACGCACAGAGAAGCGCAGAATCAAAACAAAACTGACAAAACAAGGAAAAAACAACACATTTTGCAAGTTGCCGCCTAGACGAGCCTCCTGACTGAGAATGTGGTTAATTGTCGGGGAAGAGGGAGGAGGAGGAGGAGGAGGAGGAGGACTGGATGCATAGCAAAAACTGCAGAGAAAGAGAAAGTGGTCATAATGAATGGAAAAAGAAGCATAAATATGTTAACAAGAACAAGGGAGGAGGAGGAGGTAGACGAGGAGGAAGAGGAGGAGGAGATAAAAGGACGAGGAGGAAGAGAAGGTAAGGAGGAAAAAGCGAAGAGTAAGAAAAGTGGACATAACGATATGAAAAGGAAGAACAATGGAGGAGGAGGAGGAGGAGGTAAACCAGTGGGTGGCAATAATATTTAATTAATTCATGTCCGATACAAAACACAACCTCCATATCCTTCTTTCCCAGCCCCCATTCCTCCTCCGGATGTTGTTGCTCCCCTTCTTTTTCTCCTCCTCCTCCTCCTCCTCCTCCTCCTCCTCCTCCTCCTCCTCCTCCTCCTCCTCCTCCTCCTCCTCCTCCTCCTCCTCCTCCTCCTCCTCCTTCTTCTTAATCAAATTTTTCCAGACCGGTGGATTGGGAGGGATGACTCACTTCCCTTGCCACCTCATTCACCAGATATCACTTCCCTGAACTTTTTTCTAAGGGGTTATGTTAAAAATATCGTGTATCGAACAAAGATAAGGGACATCACTGATCTAAAACAAAAGATCTCCGATGCCATTGTCATCATTCACGAGGCTGCGCTGCAGCGAACATGGCAAGAAATCGAATACCATTTTGATGTGCTTCGTGTAGCTAACGGTGCCCATGTAGAGGTGCATTAATTGAAGCAAAAAAAAAAATAAATAAATAAATAAATTTTGTAATAATTTCCACATATTCTTCTGTTCTTTTGCTTTTGTAATATTTTTTGAAAATTGTAAAGAGACTTTATGGACACCCTGTACATTAATGATATTGATGAAGGAATCAATCATAAAATAAGTAAATTCCCAGACGACACCAAAATAACAAGAAAAGCAACGTCACCGTCACAGTGGCAGGAACTCCAGTGTGAGCTCAACAAAGCAACAAGCTGGGCAGAATGGCAGATGTGATTCAGTACAGAAAAGTGTAAAGTTTTCCATATCGGGAGCAACAATGTTCAAGTGAGATATGCAACGAACAATGTGCCACTGTCAAGCGCTGAAGAGAAAAGTGTTGTAGTGTTGTAGTGTTCAAAGGATCTAAAGCCGAGTCAACACTGCACAGAAACAGTAAAGACAGCGAATAAATTAATAGGGTTCATTGGAATAACCTTTGAATTTAAGACAGAAAAAGTCATACTTGCCGTGTATAAATCACTCGTGCGCCCTCATCTAAAATACTGTGTGCAGTATACACAGCGTAGAATTACTAAAACGACTAAGATTGCGTAATAAAGCGCATGAAGAACGACTGAAAGAACTAAACCTATTTAGTCTAGCGAAACGCAGCATAAGAGGAGAACTAATTGAAGTGCTTAAGATTTTTAAAGGATTTAGTAACCTGGACGCTACTTTATCAATGATTATTCTAACCAGACCAGAGATAATGGATTTAAGATTACATCCAAACGTTTTAAATCCCTCGAGGGGAAACATTTCTTCTTTAATCGCGTTGAGTAAGCGCCCTTCAGAAATCGAAAACAGTTATTCAGTTGAGTCATTTAAAATAAAGTAAATACTTAAAAGGTAATCTCCAGCAAGCACTCTTATTGTCCGAATAATTACACATAAAATTATAACCACTGTATTTTCTAAAATACCTCTTATTTTATAGACATCGGTTTTATTATTAATGTTCTAATTTTTAGGTAAGTGTATAGAGTTCACCGTAGGGTGAATAGGAGAACTTTCTTTCATTCTTTCCTATGAAAATTCCATTTCAGTTTTTCTATACAGCATGTTAATTTTCTCATCAATTTCTATGCCAGCGCAAGCTGGAGGGAGTGAGTGGTGGGTGGGGAGTTGCCTTCTGCTTTACTGTTCTTTCTGCCCTGTAGCTAGTTAGTACTAGTAGTTACCAAACAGAGTTGCAAGGACCTAAAGACATGTTGCTGTTTGGCTTTCCTTTATATTCCTTTGTATTCCTTCTCGTGGCATCACCACTACAAGCAGCAGCAGCAGGGGCTTCGCGTGGCACCAATGTCACCTCAGGGCACGTGACCTTCCTGCCGCATCTTACTCAGACTGACCACCGCCCCTCGTCAGACTTGCGGATTGAAACACAGAAGAAAACTTGAGATAGTTTTATTTAGGAAAGAAGGCGATTCATGGAGTTCATAGGACTGACAGAGAAGAAGAGAGAGAGAGAGGTCGTGATGCAGAAGGTGGCGCCAGCCGCACCCTGTAAAGGTGACAGAGGTCGGCGCCGCCGGCAGTGTTGGCGTCGGCCGGACCTCTGCAGGCGTCGCTGTCGTCAGCGCCTACTTGAGGACGTGGAAGCCAGTGTGGTCAGCCTTGTAATTGACGGTGTGCCAGGTGCCCTGGGCGTCCTCGTACGCGTACCTGCCGTGCACAGCTTTGCCCGGCTCGCCGAACTGCTCGTGACTCATTGTGTTCTTGTCCAGCTTGAGGACCACATTTTTGGCGGCGGCGGCGACCACTCCCAGGAACAGCACCACGGCCAGCAGGATGACGTTCTGTAAGACAGCACAGTTAGTAGCTGCCCACCTCGCTTCCCCTTCCCTCTCCTCCTCACCAGACACTGTATCAGGCACCACCACCACCACAACCACTCACCAGGACCCTCATGTTGGTGTGACAGAAGCAGGAAAACGTCTGATGCCACCGTGAGGGTCGGCTTGGCTTAAATAGCCGCACGAGCAGCGGTGTCCGCGGCTTGCCTTGGGCAGGAGTCCGCTAATCAGGACAAAAAATGTGCACACCACTCAGGAGGTGCAGGGCACTTGTCCCACGTGTGCTTGTGTGTGTGTGTGTGTGTGTGTGTGTGTGTGTGTGTGTGTGTGTGTGTGTGTGTGTGTGTGTGTGTGTGTGTGTGTCCTTTCTCTGCACTGTCTGTACAGTGAAGTACACTATAAACAAACCCCACCGGTTTATATTCACACCATTCTGCGTGTGGCGCCTCTGCCCACCGTTGGAGGCAGGCAGGCAGGTTCCGATAGAGAAGCGGGTGTGTCTGTGTTTGTGTGTGCGTGCAGGAAGTACAGACAGACACACTCGTCACACAGTACATTACTTTCACACAACACATACGCGGCACTTTCAATTTCTCTGATATAGATTTATTTCCTGGAAGGCTCACGCTTGAAGTGGTTAATGAAGTTATCAGCCCAGCTTTGTATGTGTACGTACAAAGCACTAATGTACTTAAAATGTTGAAAATGTAAGTTATTCCTGCCACTTAATGTCCGATGATGATCACGGTGCTGTTTTATTTGATTTGACCTGTCTGTTTGTCTGCATGTCTTCTTGTCCTGGTAGTTGTACGTACGGGTATTTTGTATTCGTGTTTTCCTTTTTTTTTTTCTTTTAATTACATAATAACTTAATAATGTTTCCTATTCCTGACTTTGTTAATTCTTTTTGTTTTCTTTAAGACTTGATTTTGATTCCTGATTTCAGGTTTGTATTGGATCAAAAAGTAAAAAAAAATGTATTCAATATTACATTGTACGATGTAGTCAATAATAAACTGTGTGTGTGTGTGTGTGTGTGTGTGTGTGTGTGTGTGTGTGTGTCTGTGTGTGTGTGTGTGTGTGTCTCAGAATTAGTAACCAGGATAAAAGAGGAAATAATGGATAGTAGATGAATGGAATGGATTCATTTATCAGGTGCTGAGTCATTAAGGAACTTTATAAAAAAGATTGGACAAATTCATGGATGGGAATGACAGGTGGAAATAGGCAGACATGTTTCATACAGGGGCTGCCACGTGTAGGACTGATGGCTTCTTGTGGCTTACTTTTCTTATGTTCTTGTGTGGTGGTGACTACGGTTCAATACTAGTCATAGTCTGTCGCCACACAGATACACACAGCAGCAGCAGCAGCAGCAGCAGCAGCGAAGGATTGCTTGCTTCCATCACGAGTTCGAGGTCACCGGTGCCGGGACAGATAAACACGTAGCTCAGTACGCACCAAAAGCTCAAAGGGTGAACTGAACAAGGCCGCGGCGTGAAGGCAGGCCAGCACACCAGGGACACATGTAACGCGAGCATGGTGTGCGCGCTGCGGTGTACACCAGCACCATCACCACAACCACCAACAGCAACAACAACAACAACAACAACAACAGTAATAACACCAACAACAACAGTAATAACACCAACAACAACAATAATGACAACAACAACAACAACAGTACTAACAACAACAACAACAGTAATAACAACAACAAGGACAGTAATAACAACAGTAATAACAACAACAACAACAACAACAACAACAACAACAGTAATAATAACAACAACAACAACAACAATAATAAGAACAACAACAGTAATAACAACAACAACAACAACAACAACAACAGAACAACAGCAACACCAGCAACAATAACAACAGTAATGACAACAAAAACAGTAATAACAACAACAACAACAATAATAATAATAAGAACAACAACAACAACAGTAATAACAACAATAATAACAACAACAACAACAACAGTAATAACAACAACAGCAACAGTAATAATAACAACAGTAATAACAACAACAACAACAACAACAACAACAACAACAACAGTAATAACAACAACAACAGTAATAACAACAACAACAACAACAACAGTAATAACAACAACAACAACAACAACAACAACAGTAACAACAACAACAACAACAGTAACAACAACAACAACAGTAACAATAACAGTAACAACAACAGCAACAACAACAACAACAACAGTAACAACTACAACAAAAACAACAGTAATAACAGCAACAACAGTAACAACAACAACAACAGTAATAACAGCAACAACAACAACAACAACAACAACAACAGTAATAACAGCAACAACAACAACAACAACAACAACAACAACAACAGTAACAACAACAACAACAACAGTAATAACAACAACAACAACAACAACAACAACAGTAACAGCAACAACAACAGTAATAACAACAACAACAACAACAACAACAACAACAAGAGTAACAACAACAACAACAGTAATAACAACAACAACAACAACAACAACAACAGTAATAACAATAGCAACACCAACAATAACAATAACAACAGCAACAACAGAAACAACAGCAACAACAACAACAACAACAACAACAACAACAGTAACGACAACAACAACAACAACAACAACAACAATAGCAGTAATAACAATAGCAACAGCAACAAGAAGAACTACAACAATAGCAACAACAACTATAACAACAGCAACAACAAGAACAACAAGAACAACAGTAACAACAACAACAACAACAACAACAACAGCAGCAACAGAAACAAGAGCAACATCAAGAACATTAACTACGACAAGAACAACAACAATGACAGCGACAAAGTAATAATGATAATAACAAATAACATCATGGCAATAATTTTATATATTATTAATGTGAGGTAGGTGAACAAACTTGACAAAGGCAAACAGGTATCATTCAAAGCTGCGGTGGCCCGTCGTGAGCGCTAGGGCGTGGTGATCTCGGTGACGCGGGTCGACTTCTGCAGGAAATTGTTCAATTTTTGGGCTGTCTCTGAGTGGCCGGGGAACATCCACGTGAATTCTATTAACTTTCTCTTCAACATGACTGCACTGGAGAGCTCAATGGGGCGCCATGAGCTCTGCAAAGGCGTAGTTGTTGTTACTGACCTTTTTATCTCCTCCTTCCCCTTCTCCTTCTGCTGTTGTAATTTCCTGTTTCTTTCACTTGTAGTCAGTCTAGTCAGGACATTAATGTCTGTTGCTGTTTGGTCTTCCGTTGTATATTTCTTTGTATATGTGAGAACACAGGAGCACTAGTTTTTTGAGAGGGCAATAAATTACCGCCCTCTCATAGGAGAGAACCATTCGCCATGCGGGCAGGTGAGCGGAGCCTGTATCAGAGCGCGCGGGCCAAGGTGAGTGGTTCACGACCTCGCCAGGTCACTTCCGGCCGGGTCATCCAGCGCCCAAGACGTGCCATCCTCGACTCCACCCGAACCAGCCTGCAGAAAGGACAGCGTGGTGCAGCGGTAAGCCGAAGCCCTGACTGACGAAGCTAGCTTTCATCGAAGCAGACTGGAGGAGTGAGTACACCAGGGGAACGCCTTGGATGAGTTATTTGTGGTAAGGCCTGTTCTCGAGCGCATATCCAGTCGCCCAGCGACCACGTGGTCGTCGCTCCTTGTCGAGTGATACAGTGCATAATGCCGGCTATTTACCTCCGTGCTCCAGTAACTTAACGTAAAGCTGGGCTCTCACAACGTAGCCTAGTTCTTCCTCTTGGTTACATCGTGGTTACATCGTGGTGTTTCCAGGGGAAGGACCGGGCATTGGCCTCACCTCCGGAGAAATAAGTATTTCTTTCTGTGTGCCGCTCACGCGCCACTGAGTGTAGCCATAGCTAGCCAGGCCTTTGTTGTAGTTACTGTGTAAATATAAATAAAAGATTTATTACTGTGCTTTCTTTTGAGTGTCCTACCCTATTCTACCTGGAGACTCAACCAGGAATCACATGTGATCGGCGGGTGTGTAAGTGTAAAGGGACCCCGATCCATGACAGTATATTCTTTTTGTATTTCTCCACATCTTCTAAAAGCCGTTGTTGTCTATTTAGATTTTGCCATTCACTCCTCCTCCTCCTCCTCCTCCTCCTCCTCCTCTTCCTCTTCTTCCTCGTGTGGCCAGTGTGTGTTGTGATCGGAAACCTGGCAGCGCGAGGCAATGCCCGCTTTTATTTCCTCTTTGGTAGACATTGTGTGCTAGTGTTCCTGAGCAGCTCTGCAGGTTGTGGCCTGTCGGCATCTTGCCGTCCTGACTCGGTGAGCACACATAAGCATGCACTACATGCACAGTATATAACATTAAATCAAATAAAGACACTATAAATTACACTTTTATTGGCACTTGACCTTCTAATGGCACCAGCAACAGCAGCAGCAGCAGTATGGCCTCGTTGTGGCACCAGCAACAGCAGTAGGAGGAGGAGGCAATAGACACCTGCCGAAACGATAATTACTCCCAGTGAGGTCTAAAGCACTGTTCAGGGTTGTGCTGTGAACTTATCATTAAACCCAGCTGTGACCTCACTGAACGTTTCCCTTTGTGTCTCACAACACAAGGGGGTAGTCACAGCCTGCCCTCTAAAGACAACTCTCTTTCTCCACACAAAACTACAAGCACCTAATAACACACACACCCTTCACTCAAAAATTTTAAAATCATGGCGACTCCTACACCAGCCTCGGAGTCCCCATCTGGGGAGGGGACCATAAATGTCCCCAGGTCGGACTGCCTTTCCGTCGACGACCCTAAGTGTCTTGACACCCCCTTCAACTTTTTCTTCATTAACTTCTGCAACATTCGCGGTCTAAGATCTAATTTTCAATCTGTAGAACACCACCTCTCCTCTTCTAAACCTCATCTTCTTTTCCTCACTGAAACTCAGGTGTCTGAGGCAACTGACAGTAGCCCCTTTTCTGTTCCCTCCTACTTTCTCTATCCTCATTTTCGATCCAAAGCTGGATGCTGCGTTTATGTGCGCAATGACTTAACCTGCTCTCGTGCCCACGCTCTTGAATCTTCCGAGTTTTCCACCATCTGGCTACGACTACAGAGTCATTCTCATACTAAATTTATCTGTGCTGTATACCTCTCTCCTAACTCCTCTGACTATAAGAAATTCTTTGACTACTTAACTTCCAAAGTGGAGCACATTCTGACCCTCTTCCCTTTTGCAGAGATCTCCATTCTTGGAGACTTCAATGTTCACCACCAGCTTTGGCTTTCCTCTCCCTTCACTGACCATCCTGGTGAACTAGCCTACAACTTTGCTATCCTCCATGACCTAGAGCAATTGGTGCAACACCCTACTCGTATTCCTGACCGTCTTGGAGATACGCCCAACATTCTTGACCTTTTCCTGACCTCTAATCCTTCTGCTTATGCTGTCACCCTTTCTTCTCCGTTGGGCTCCTCCGATCACAATCTCATATCTTTATCTTGTCCTATCACTCTAATCCCTCCTCAGGATCCCCCTAAGCGAAGGTACCTCTGGCGTTTTGCCTCTGCTAGTTGGGGGGACCTGAGGAGGTATTTTGCTGATTTTCCTTGGAATCACTACTGCTTCTGTGTCAGAGACCCGTCTTTGTGTGCTGAGCGCATAACAGAGGTGATAGTGTCTGGCATGGAGGCGTACATTCCTCACTCTTTTTCTCGTCCTAAACCTTCTAAACCTTGGTTTAACACAGCTTGTTCTCGTGCTATACATGATAGAGAGGTGGCCCACAAAAGGTACTTAAGCCTTCCATCACCAGAATCTCATGCACTTTATATTTCTGCCCGGAACCATGCCAAGTCTGTTCTCCAACTAACCAAAAACTCCTTCATTAACAGAAAATGTCAAAACCTTTCAAGATCTAACTCCCCTCGTGATTTCTGGCATCTAGCCAAAAATATCTCCAATAACTTTGCTTCTTTTTCTTTCCCTCCTCTACTTCAACCAGATGGTACCACTGCTATCACATCTATTTCTAAAGCTGAACTCTTTGCTCAAACCTTTGCTAAAAACTCTACCTTGGACGATTCTGGGCTTGTTCCTCCCTCTCCTCCACCCTCTGACTACTTCATGCCACGTATTAAAATTCTTCGCAATGATGTTTTCCATGCCCTCACTGGCCTAAACCCTCGGAAGGCTTATGGACCTGATGGGGTCCCTCCTATTGTTCTCCGAAACTGTGCCTCCGTGCTTGCACCTTGCCTAGTCAAACTCTTTCAGCTCTGTCTGTCAACATCTTCTTGCTGGAAGTTTGCCTACATTCAACCTGTTCCTAAAAAGGGTGACCGCTCTAATCCCTCAAACTACCGTCCTATTGCTTTAATTTCCTGCTTATCTAAAGTTTTTGAATCTATCCTCAACAGGAAGATTCTTAAACATCTATCACTTCACAATCTTCTATCTGATCGCTAGTATGGGTTCCGTCAAGGCCGCTCTACTGGTGATCTTCTGGCTTTCCTTACTGAGTCTTGGTCATCCTCTTTTAAAGATTTTGGTGAAACTTTTGCTGTTGCCTTGGACATATCAAAAGCCTTTGATAGAGTCTGGCACAAAGCTTTGATTTCCAAACTACCCTCCTACGGTTTCTATCCTTCTCTCTGTAACTTCATCTCAAGTTTCCTTTCTGACCGTTCTATTGCTGCTGTGGTAGACGGTCACTGTTCTTCTCCTAAATCTATTAACAGTGGTGTTCCTCAGGGTTCTGTCCTGTCACCCACTCTCTTCTTATTATTCATTAATGATCTTCTAAACCAAACTTCTTGTCCTATCCACTCCTATGCTGATGATACCACCCTGCATTTTTCCACGTCTTTTCATAGACGTCCAACCCTTCAGGAGGTAAACATATCACGCAGGGAAGCCACAGAACGCCTGACTTCTGATCTTTCTAAAATTTCTGATTGGGGCAGAGCAAACTTGGTATTGTTCAATGCCTCAAAAACTCAATTCCTCCATCTATCAACTCGACACAACCTTCCAGACAACTATCCCCTCTTCTTCAATGACACTCAACTGTCCCCCTCTTCTACACTGAACATCCTCGGTCTGTCCTTTACTTATAATCTGAACTGGAAACTTCACATCTCATCTCTAGCTAAAACAGCTTCTATGAAGTTAGGTGTTCTGAGACGTCTCCGACAGTTTTTCTCACCCCCCCAGCTGCTAACTCTGTACAAGGGCCTTATCCGTCCATGTATGGAGTATGCTTCACATGTCTGGGGGGGTTCCACTCATACTGCTCTTCTAGACAGGGTGGAATCAAAAGCTTTTCGTCTCATCAACTCCTCTCCTCTAACTGACTGTCTTCAGCCCCTCTCTCACCGCCGCAATGTTGCATATCTAGCTGTCTTCTACCGCTATTTTCATGCCAACTGCTCTTCTGATCTTGCTAACTGCATGCCTCCCCTCCTTCCGCGGCCTCACTGCACAAGACTTTCTTCTTTCTCTCACCCCTATTTTGTCCACCTCTCTAACGCAAGAGTTAACCAGTATTTTCAATCATTCATCCCTTTCTCTGGTAAACTCTGGAACTCCCTGCCTGCTTCTGTATTTCCACCTTCCTATGACTTGAATTCCTTCAAGAGGGAGGTTTCAAGACACTTATCCACCAATTTTTGACCACTGCTTTGACCCTTTTATGGGACTGGCATTTCAGTGGGCATTTTTTTTTTATTAAATTTTTGTTGCCCTTGGCCAGTATCCTTCCTACATAAAAAAAAAAAAAAGTAGCACAGGGCCTTCGCGTGGCACCAGTGACCTTCCTGCCTCCTCTTATTTAGACTTATCACCGCCAATCGTCAGACTTGCGGAGTGAAACACGAAAGAAAACTTGAGATGGTTTTATTTAGGACTGACAGAGAAGAGAGGGAGAGGTCGTGAAGTAGAAGGTGGCGCCAGCCGCTTCCTGCAGAAAGACGATCCGAAGTCGGCACCGCCGGCTGTGTTACCGTCAGCCGGTGCGCGGCAGGCGTCGCTGTCGTCAGCGCCTAGTTGAGGATGTGGAAGCCGGTGTGGTCAGCCCTGTACCTGACGGTGTACCAGTTGCCGTTGGGATCCTCAGCGTTGTACATGCCGTGCACAGGTTTGCACGGCTCGCCGAACTGCTCCTGACTCATTGTGTTCTCGTCCACATTGGTGCGGGCGGCAGTTGTGGTGGGGGCAGCAGCAGTCCATCGCGGCAAGACGCTGCAGGGACAGACCTGTAGGATGACCACGCTCCTCCCCGCTGCAGCTTTCCTCACAGCGACTTGTGGCCCGTGTTTGCAAAACTTCCTCGGCAAACTGAGAGTATCGAGAACAGCTTGGGCGTCACGGTCATTGCAGCCTTCACCTGCGGGGCGAGGCTTTGTTGATGGTTGCTCTTCGTTACTGTTCGCAGGGCGTCTCCCACTGCATGATACACAGCCAGCTCCTGCACAATTCACATGGCGCCCTCCAAGTTCACTCCCCCGCGTGGGTCCAGGACATCCCAAAAGCCCTCAGTTGGTGTTAATGGTGGTCTACTATGGTCACGCCTGGACAAGCCGGACGCTGCCTGGAGAGTTTAATGCTGGACACATTCCTGTCAACAGAAATGTCTTCATTAATGCTGCGTAAAAATCCTTGGATATTTTTCTCCGCCAGGACACATACGCTGCTAGAACGCTTATAGGCACGAGCTACTGGTTTCTGCTGCTTTATATCTCCTGTGCACACCGAGAGAGAGAGAGAGAGAGAGAGAGAGAGAGAGAGAGAGAGAGAGAGAGAGAGAGAGATGGTACAAAATTGTAATGGTTTTGGTCGACTTAAAAGCACCTCAGTGTCTTTGGAACGCCCCCTTCTCCCCGCCAAATACACACACACACACACATTATGCTTACAAAAAAAAAAGAGAAAACAGTAGTAGTAGTAGTAGTAGTAATACTAGTAGCTGTAGTAAGCTGTGATTATTTATAAAAAGATAATGATTATCAATGATTAGGTACAATGCCTAAATTGGTAGCAAACTACATCTATTAGGTGCACTGTTCCATATCTGAGCACAGTAATATAACCGTTTAAATCACTTACTAACTAATGGTATGAAAAACATACATTGTGTGTAAGAGGTTTTATTTGTTTTTGTTTTACAGTACATAATACATTAATTCTATGAATTTATTTTAAATCATGATCACAGGATTTCACAGCAATAATGCATGAAAACAAAGTATTTCTCTTGAAAAATATAGTTGTTATACACGTGATTTCTTATAGGCTAGAGTATTTCTCATGTAATGTCTAATTTACTATGTGTTGGTTACACTTGATAAACATCAATTCCTCAAAGTGAACATCGGTCACTCTGCATCGTTCAGGACGAAAGACTTTCCCACCAATAGAGAAGTCTCTCTCAACTGGAATTGATGGTGCTGAGATACACAGATATCGGAGAGCCAGTAGAGTTAGTTGAGGTAATGTTGACTGATTCTTTTTCCATAAGAGAAGGAGATCACTGTCATCCTCTGTTGTTGGCTGACTCAGGTAGGATTCTACTTGTGATAAAGTTGATGTTAATGTACAAAGGGAAGAGCTCCTTGATGCTGATGGTGTCGTGAATCTGAACAGCCTGCACTTCTTTGTAGGGGCCTCCTTATTTTCCTGAAGGGAACCCTTTTCCTCAGTGGTAGTAGGCATAATTTCATCTACTTTAGACTTCAGTAGAGATTTCATGAACATGACCTCTTCTGGTGAGCACCAGTCCATCTTAAAGTGTGGGTCTAGGAGTGAAGCCAGCTGAAACATCGCCATGTCTTCATAAATCTTCAGTCTTTTCTTGATTGAGCTTTTGAGAGTAATCATCTTTGACTTGTATGTCTGTGACAGTTGTTCAAGCTCAGCCCTCAGTCCACGAATGCACGGAATTGCTTTGCTAGACTTTACAACATTCTCTCCCTGACACTCTGGAGTTGCTACTTCAAATGGTGTCAAAATGTCTGTTATTTCCTTAATGAGATTAAGTTCATATTTGATTAGCTTTATTGGACAGTTTAACAGATCAAGCTTAGCTGGATCAATATTCAGAAGAGAGTGCAGCATCTTGTTAGTGCTGTTCCATCGGGTTGCATTTTTTACCTTAGAGAACGTCAGATGCCAGTGCAGAATGACGAATGTGTGATAATAGACGTGAGGCTTTTCCACTGACTCCTGATACAGGCCCTGCCTCTTCGCACACGCCAGCAGCGTGTGCATGTACAAACGTGTTTGCCTTACATAGCCAGCAGCATATGCATGTACAAACATGTTGGGTGATACAGCACTACAACACACACACACACACACACACACACAATGATAGGCAGTTCCACAATTGATACACACATTACGATGGTTACACAAACACATGTTTCATATGTAACCCTGTGGCTGTGCACTCCCACACCACCCTGGCGGCAATAATTTTTACCAGTACTGCATTTCAAGTCTGATGAAATATGTATAGGCTTTGTGTGCATTTGACTGATACTCGTATATCATGGGAGACGAGAAAGTAAAAAACATGAGATGATGCTAAGCTTTCAAAACAGACTTGGACTTGAAAGTGAAGTGCTTCATGGAAATTACAAAAAAATAATCACATTTTAATCATTAATTATGATCAAGAAAAATATAATTATGATTTGATTATGATTACACGAGTTATCTACTTTTTTTTATTACGATTTGATTATCATTACGTATTCAGAGCCACGGATTATAATATTTGATCAGTAATCATAATCATGCCCATGTCTGATGGATGAAGAGGTCCACTTTTTACCATATCCTTCAAGGTCACGAATGGTAAAGAAGGTGGAGGGGGTGCCTTCTGCTCATAAGGTTACAGGAAACATCACCACTTCATCAATTTATCACCTGGTGTGTCACGTGACCTTAACCTGTTACAAGTGACCTTAATTTATTGTTCCATGTGACCTGCTTTCCCGCGTACTGCTGTAATGATAATGATGATAAAAGTAATAATAATAATAATAATAATAATAATAATAATAATAATAATAATAATAATAATAATAATAATTTTCCCGTAAGTAATAATATAGATAAAGATTTACTGGCAAATATTCGTTAATTTATTGATTTTCTCTCTCTCTCTCTCTCTCTCTCTCTCTCTCTCTCTCTCTCTCTCTCTCTCTCTCTCTCTCTCTCTCTCTCTCTCTCTCTCTCTCTCTCTCTCTCTCTCTCTCTCTCATCCCAATCCGTGTGTTTGTATTGTGTTTGGCTGTTTGTATATTAATATTTTTTCATATATACATACATATATATATATATATATATATATATATATATATATATATATATATATATATATATATATATATATATATATATATATATATATATATATATATATATATATATATATATATATATATATATATATATATATATATATATATATATATATATATATATATATATATATATATATATATATATATATATATATATATGTTTAAATATATTTGGACGGAGAGAGAGAGAGAGAGAGAGAGAGAGAGAGAGAGAGAGAGAGAGAGAGAGAGAGAGAGAGAGAGAGAGAGAGAGAGAGGATAACTTAATGTCTCCTATTTCTGACTTTAAAAAGTTTATTCCTCTTTGTTATCTTTAATAATTCTTGATTTTTATTCCTGGTTTCTATTTTGTATTATATCAAAAAGTGAAGATGTATTCATTATTACAGTGTGCGATGTGGTCATTAATAAACTTTGTGTATACTGTGTGTGTGTGTGTGTGTGTGTGTGTGTGTGTGTGTGTGTGTGTGTGTGTCTGTCTCAGAATTAGTAACCAGGATAAAAGAAGAAATAATGGATAGTAGATGAGTGGAATGGATTCATTTATCAGGTGCTGAGTCATTAAGGAACTTTATAAAAAAAATTGGACAAATTCATGGATGGGAATGACAGGTGGAAATAGGCAGACATGTTTCATACAGGGGCTGCCACGTGTAGGACTGATGGCTTCTTGTGGCTTACTTTTCTTATGTTCTTGCGTGGTGGTGACTACGGTTCAATACTAGTCATAGTCTGTCGCCACACAGATACACACAGCAGCAGCAGCAGCAGGGAAGGATTGCTTGCTTCCATCACGAGTTCGAGGTCACCGGTGCCGGGACAGATAAACACGTAGCTCAGTACGCACCAAAAGCTCAAAGGGTGAACTGAACAAGGCCGCGGCGTGAAGGCAGGCCAGCACACCAGGGACACATGTAACGCGAGCATGGTGTGCGCGCTGCGGTGTACACCAGCACCATCACCACAACCACCAACAGCAACAACAACAACAACAACAACAACAGTAATAACACCAACAACAACAATAACAACAACAACAACAACAACAACAACAACAACAACAGCAACAATAGTACCATCAGCAGCAACAACAGTAACAATAACAACAACAGCAACAACAACAACAGTAACAACAACACTAAGAAAAGCAACATCACCATTAACAAGAATAGCAGCAACAAGAACAACAACAGTAACAACAACAGCACTAACAACAACAACAACATTAACAAGAACAGCAACAACATTAACAACAAGAACAACAGCAACAACTGCAGAAGCAACAACAACAGTAACAGCAGTAACATCTACAGTAACAACAACAACAAGAACAACAGCAACAAGAACAACAGTAACAACAACAACAACAACAACAGCAGCAACAGAAACAAGAGCAACATCAAGAACAGTAACTACGACAAGAACAACAACAATGACAGCGACAAAGTAATAATGATAATAACAAATAACATAATGGCAATAATTTTATATATTATTAATGTGAGGTAGGTGAACAAACTTGACAAAGGCAAACATTCAAAGCTGCGGTGGCCCGTCGTGAGCGCTAGGGCGTGGTGATCTCGGTGACGCGGGTCGACTCCTGCAGGAAATTGTCCATTTTTTGGGGCTGTCTCCGAGTGGCCGGGGAACATCCACGTGAATCCTATTAACTTTCTCTTCAACATGACTGCACTGGAGAGCTCAATGGGGCGCCATGAGCTCTGCAAAGGCGTAGTTGTTGTTACTGACCTTTTTATATCCTCCTCCTCCTCCTCCTCCTCGTCCTCCTCCTCCTCCTCCTCTTCGTGTGGCCAGTGTGTGGTGTGATCGAAAATCTGGCAGCGCGAGGCAGTGCCAACTCATATTTCCTCTTTGGTGGACATTGTATGGTAGTGTTCCTGAGCTGCCCTGCAGGAGTGGTTGTGGCCTGCCGCCCAGGGTCTAGCACTGCGCATCCTGCCCTCCAGACTCAGTGAGCACACATAAGCACGTACTACATGCACAGCACACAGGGTTCTCATAGAAAAAAATAAATGAATAAATACCTAGATATTTTTTTTATATTTCACATATCAAAATTTATTTATATATCATACTGATAAACAAAGTTTATCTATGTACATATACATAAAAAATGTAAAAGTAGTCAAGCCTGACCCGTTTATTTGCTGTATAGTAAAAGTTAATACAGGGTTTGTCCAACCGGACCAACCTGTATCACCATGACCTAAACAGGTGTCTCCTTCATTAACAGAAAGTGTCAAAATCTTTCAAGATCTAACTACCCTCATGATTTCTGGCACCTGGCCAAAAACATCTCCAATAACTTTCTTTCTTCATCTTTCCCCCCTTTATTTCAACTTGATGGCACCAATGCCATCACATCGATTTCTAAAGCTGAATTCTTTGCTCAAACCTTTGTTAAAAACTCTACCTTGGATGATTCATGGCTTGTTCTTCCCTCTCTTCCATCTTCTGACTACTTCATGCTGCCCATTAAAATCCCTCACAGTGATCTTTTCCATGCCCTAACTGGCCTAAACCCTTGGAAGGCTTATGGGCCTGATGGGGTCCCTCCTATTGTTCTCCGAAACTGTGCCTCCGTGCTTGCATCTTGCCTAGTCAAACTCTTCCAACTCTGTCTGTCAACATCTACCTTTCCTTCTTGCCGGAAATTTACCTAAGGTCAGCTTGTTCCTAAAAAGGGTAACCATTCTAGTCCCCCAAACCACCGTCTTATTGGTTTAATTTCCTGCCTCTCTAAAGTTTTGAATATATACGCAACAGGAAGATTCTTAAACATCTATCACTTCACAACCTTCTATCTGATTGCCACTATGGGTTCCGTCAAGGCCGCTCAACTGAGTTTTTTAGGGATTTTGGTGAAATTTTTTGCTGCTGCCTTAGACATATCAAAAGCTTTCGATAGAGTCTAGCACAAAGCTTTGATTTCAAAACTACCCTCATATGGCTTCTATCCTTCTCTCTGTAACTTCAGCTCAAGTTTCCTTTCTGACCATTCTTTTGCTGCTGTTGTAGATGATCATTGTTCTTCTCCTGAATCTATTAACAGTGGTGTTCCTCAGTGTTCTGTCCTGTCACCCACTCTGTTCTTATTATTCATGAATGATCTTCTAAACCAAACTTCTTGTCCTATCCAGTCCTACGCTGATGATACAACCCTGCACTTTTCCACGTCTTTTTCATAGACGTCCAACCTTTGAAACCTCAGGAAGTAAACAGTTTATGCAGGGAAGCCACTGACTTCTGATCTCTCTAAAATTTTCGATCAGGGCAGAGCAAACTTAGTATTGTTCAATACCTCTTAAACTCAATTCCTCCATCCATCAGCTCGACTCAACTTTCCAGACAACTATCCCCTCTTCTTCAATGACATTCATTTGTCCCCCCTCTTATACACTGAATATCCTCGGTCTGTCCTTTACTTATAATTTAAACTGGGAACTTCACATCTCATATCTAGCTAAGACAGCTTCTGTGAAGTTTGGCGTTCTGATTCGTCTCGGCTAGTTTTTCTCATCTCCCACCAGCTGCTTTGGTGGGAGATGAGCATAGCATAGGGGCTTTATCCGTCCATGTATGGAGTATGCTTCACATGTATGTGGGGGTTCCACTCATACCGCTCTTTTAGACAGGGTGGAATCAAAAGCTTTTCGTCATATCTACTACTCTCCTCTAACTGACCGTCTTCAGCCTCTCTCTCATCGCCCCAGTGTTGCATCTCTTTCTATCTTCTACCGCTATTTTCATGCCAACTCCTCTTCTGATCTTGCTAACTGCATGCTTGCCCTCCTCTCGTGGCCTCACTGCACAAGACTTTCTTCTTTCTCTCACACTTATTCTGTCCACCTCTCTAATGCAAAAGTCACCAGTATTCTCAATCATTCATCCCTTTCTGTGGTAAACTCTAGAACTCATTGCCTGCTTCTGTATCTCCACCTTCCCATGATTTGAACTCTATCAAGAGGGAGGTTTCAAGATACCCTGTAATTTGTGACTACCGCTGGGCCTTTTTTTTTTTTTTTCATCTCAGTGGGCTTTTTTTTTTTTTTTCTGCCAGTGCCCCCCCAGCATGGCAAAAAAAAAAATAAATAAAATAAAACCTTTTGTTTAACTCTAGATTACTTTTTAACTGCTTATTTAAACTGATTTACATATAAATATGGGGAATACACAAAAAAATAAATAAAAAAAAACAATAAAACACTCAAAAAAAATAAATGTATAAAACTCCAAAAAACCTAGTGGGCTGGTTTTTTTTTTTTAACTTGGGTTTTTTTTCCAACCCTGACAGTAAATGACATTAATGCAAATAAAGACACTGTAAATTACACTTTTATTAGCACTTGAGCTTCTAATGGCACTAGCAACAGCAGCAGCAGCAGCAGCATGGCCTCGTCGTGGCACCAGCAGCAGCATCAGCAGCAGCAGCATGGCCTCGTCGTGGCACCAGCAGCAGCAGTAGCACAGGGCCTTCGAGTGGCACCAGTGCCGTCTCAGGGCACGTGACGTTCCTGCCGCCTCATACTCAAACTGACCACCGCTACTCGTCAGACTTGCGGATTGAAACACAGAAGAAAACTTGAGATAGTTTTATTTAGGAAAGAAGGCGATTCATGGAGTTCATGGGACTGACAGAGAAGAAGAGAGAGAAAGGTCGTGATGCAGAAAGTGGCGCCAGCCGCACCCTGGAAAGGTGACAGAGGTCAGCGCCGCCGGCAGTGTTGGTGTCGGCCGGACCTCGGCAGGCGTCGCTGTCGTCAGCGCCTACTTGAGGACGTGGAAGCCAGTGTGGTCAGCCTTGTAATTGACGGTGTGCCAGGTGCCCTGGGCGTCCTCGTACGCGTACCTGCCGTGCACAGCTTTGCCCGGCTCGCCGAACTGCTCGTGACTCATTGTGTTCTTGTCCAGCTTGAGGACCACATTTTTGGCGGCGGCGGCGACCACTCCCAGGAACAGCACCACGGCCAGCAGGATGACGTTCTGTAAGACAGCACAGTTAGTAGCTGCCCACCTCGCTTCCCCTTCCTTCTCCTCCTCACCAGACACTGTATCAGGCACCACCACCACCACAACCACTCACCAGGACCCTCATGTTGGTGTGACAGAAGCAGGAAAACGTCTGATGCCACCGTGAGGGTCGGCTTGGCTTAAATAGCCACACGAGCAGCGGTGTCCGCGGCTTGCCTTGGGCAGGAGTCCGCTAATCAGGACAAGAAATGAGCACACCACTGGCGAGGTGAAAAGTGCTGGGGTCAGGAATATACGTAGTAGTGAGCGTAGCTACTCGTCCAGCGGGTGAACAAGGCCGCGGCGTGAAGGCTGACAGGCACACACTGATGCACGTAACGCTCTTGTAGTGCCCACGCCATGAACTCTACCACCACCACCACCAGGACCCACAAGAACAACAACAATTACAGTAATAATATGAACAACAACAGTAACAACATAATGATAATAATAAGTAGAATAAAGTAATAACTATAAATATTTATAATATGAAATAGATTATCAAATTTGACAAGGGCAGGTAGGTATCATTCAAAGCTGTGGCCGCCCAGTGGTCAGCTCTCGGGCGTGGTGACCTCGTTGACGCGAGTTTGAGTCGTGGAGAGATTTGGTCATTTTTGAGGCTGTTGCCGAGAAGCCGAGAAACACCCACGTGCTACAAGCTTCTTTTCGACGCCCACTGCATCAGGGATGTTGGGGGCGGCACGGGCCTCTGCAAAAGTGTCACTAAAAAAAAGTCTGCCTGCGCTGCCACGGCAAGAGACGACCAGCAAAGAGGTAAAGGTGAGACATACGCCACAGCTGTGCGTGGCCTTACCATTCATCTCTGCTTCATTGACCTTTGAGTCTGTGGTGGGTGACATCCCTCACCCCGGGACCCAGGGCCACTGGGACACTTGTGATTCGACAGTTCGCCTTCCCTAGTTTCCCCATTATCCACTTATCGCCCTGAAGGAAGGATGAATCCCTGAATGAACTGTGCGCACACTACTCCAGTCCAGGATTTGAAAAGGGACTCACGGATACGTACCTGGACGCGCTGGCCATTGCATCACGCATCTAAGGCTACACAAATCTGAGAGGCCGACTATCTAAGGTGCACACAAGAGTTGAAGAGGAAATGTGTACCAGAGTGGCACCATATATAAAAATATATAAAAAATAAGTAAATAAATAAAAATAATTATAATAATAATAATAATAATAATAATAATAATGATGATGATAATAATACTGTCCGTGCCTGACCTGTTGAAAACACTGGGCCGCCGCACATAAGCACCCTGGCTTCAGCACCGACACACACACACACACACACACACACACACACACACACACACACACACACACACACACACACACACACACACACACACACACACACACAGTCTGGTACCGTCATTCTTTCACTTGTATCATCAACTATGGCGGACTTGTTTAGAAGTGATGGAGCGTTTTCCAGCGATGCTAATGACATTATGATTATACTCCACAGGGTTAGGTTAGGTTAAGGTAGGCCCCCCACAGGTTAGGTTACATCTCTGCAGGGTTAAGTTGAGGTTAGGCCTCGCAGGATTCATTTTTGGATTAGTCATGCTTAGTACTTTTCTTTTTGACTTGGAGCTCTTATTTTAGGTAAAGTGAATATTGATAAAATCAGTATCCTATCCTAGGTTCTTAAAATCTGAAGAATTTGCTTTCTACAAGGCTGGCAGTTTTCCTACTGTATCAGTGAGTCAGTGAGTGACACCTCAGCGTCTCTCCACTATCTTATTCTTCCTTCTGGAATGAACATGCTGTTCGTCACTTATTTGGCTTGAGAAATACATGCAAAACAATAGTTAAAACATGCCTGACCCTGCTCGTCTGGTTCTCCTACATGTATGATTGTTATTTTCCTTCTTTAATAATTTCTCATTCGCATTCGCCCCGCCATCATGCATAAATAATAAACATGTATTTTACAGGTATTTCTATGATTTGATCTTTAACGTTATGAATATCACTATGGTATCATAAGATGACAACATAACCCAGCATTGTTTTGGATCTGCATCAGCAGGCCTTCGTCGTGCCACCAGTGCCACTTCAGGACACGTGACCTTCCTGCCGCCTCGTACTCTGACTGACCACCGCCAGTCTTCAGACTTGCGGATTGAAACACAGAAGGAAACTTGAAATGGCTTTATTTAAGGAAAAATATGATTCATGGAGTTCGAGGAAGCAACAGAGAAGAAGAGAGGGAAAGGTTGTGATGCAAATGGTAGCGCCAGACGCGCCTTAGGTGACGGTGAGTGGCGCTGCGGCACCACCAGCAGGAGGTGAACAGTGAAGAAACATGAGGTGTTGTCGCCGGCGGAGCCTCAACAGGCGTCACTGTCGTCACCAACTAGAGGGTGCGGAAACCTTTCTCGTCAGCAATGTACTTCACCTCGTACCAGTTCCCGAAGGCGTCCAGCGCCTCGTACTCGCCGTGCACGGCCTTGCCGGGTACGCCATGCTGCTCGTGGCTCAGATTCGGAATGTCCACATCCAGGATTTCACTGGGACGGGCGGTGACCACACCCAGGAACAGCACCACGGCCAGCAGGATGACGCTCTGAAAGACAGCACAGTTAGTGGCTGCTCCTCCTCCTCCTCCTCCTCCTCCTCCTTCTCCCAGGTATTGTATCAGCCACCACCCCCACCACCACCACCACCACAACTCACCAGGACCCTCATGTTGGTGTTTCAGATGCAGGACAACGTCTGGTGCCCCAGCTTGACTCGGCGTGGTTTATATAGCGGCCCGCCAGGCACTTGGTGCTGGGCTGCGAAGTGAACAGAAAACGGGACAAGAAGATAAGCGGCACCCGGAGAGCGTGCCCAAGGGCGCAGCGCCTCAGAGGCCGCCTATCCAAGGCCCGCCGCATGCACTACTGCCCTAGCCGCTATATAAGCCACGCCGGGTCAAGCAGTGGCATCAGACGTTGTCCTGCTTCTTTCACATCAAAATGAGGGTCCTGGTGAGTGGTGGTGGTGGCTGATACAGTACTTGGGAGGAGGAGGAGAAGAAGGAAAAGGAGGAGTAGGGGTGGGCAGCCACTAACTGTGCCGTCTTACAGAGCGTCATCCTGCTGGCCATGGTGCTGTTCCTGGGTGTGGTCGCCGCCCGTTTCAATAAGGTTCTGGACTTCGAAAATGACAACACGGAACACGAGCAGTACGGCGTGCCCGGACAGGCCGTGCACGGCGAGTACGAGGCACATGACGCCTACGGCAACTCGTACGAGGTGAAGTACGTCGCTGACGAATTTGGCTACCGTACCCTCTAGACGGTGACGACAGCGACGCCTGCGGAAGCTGGCCGCCGCTCACCGACATCTGAAGCGCGGCCGAGGACCACTCTCTGATCATGAACTTTTCCTCCATTTTCCTCTTTTTCTTGTTTCTCTTTACCGGGTTCTATTTTCCCCAAGCAAACCACGTCAGTAAGAACCTGTGGAAAATAATAAAACGTCTTCAAAATACGTGTGTGTCATTCCCTGGGGAGCGATGTGGCACCGATCCCCACGCTGCAACTCCCCCATCTCTTCCCCACCTCCATGACCCCCCCCCTTCCCCGCAGCGGTTACGTGGCGAGGCTGCCGCTCACCTCTCCTCACCCTGCACATGGTCGCCAGGAGTAAAGGCGCCCCGCTGCACGGCCGAGGCACCGCCGGGCAGCAGTTGTCCATCGCGGCAAGACAGACGCTGCAGGGACAAACCTGTAGGTGGCCACGCTCCTCCCCGCTGCAGCTTTCCTCACAGCGACTTGTGGCCCGTGTTTGCCAAACCTCCTCGGCAAACAGTGAGAGTATTGAGAACTGCTTGGGCGTCACGGTCATTGCAGCCTTCACCTGCGGGCGAGGCTTTGTTGATGGTTGCTCTTCGTTACTGTTCGCAGGGCGTCTCCCACTGCAGGATACACAGCCAGCTCCTGCACAATCCACATGGCGGCCTCCGAGTTCACTCCCCCCGCGTGGGTCCAGGACATCCCCAAAGCCCTCAGTTGGTGTTGATGTTGGTATACAAGCTGGAGGCTGCCTGGATCGCCTCAGGAAGCTGCCTGGAGTGTTTACTGTTGGACACATTCCTGCCAACAGAAATGCCTTCATTAATGCTGCGTAAACAATCCTTGGATATTTTTCTCCACCAGGACACAGTACGCTGGCACAGGAACACTTATAGACACAGGCCACTGGTTTCTGCTGCTTTATATCACCTGTGCACACCAAGGGAGAGAGAGAGAGAGAGAGAGAGAGAGAGAGAGAGAGAGAGAGAGAGAGAGAGAGAGAGAGAGAGAGAGAGAGAGAGAGAGAGAGAGAGAGATTGACAATGGTAATGTTTGGTTATGCTCGGCTTAAAACCGTCATTGTGCTTCAGGGATTAGTGCAGAAAGCAAAGTAGGTCGGACACAACTGGTTCATTATATAACATCACCTATTCATGCAGTTGAGTTACAGTGAGAGATCAGAAGGAAGTGAAGGGGCTTTGATGAGCAGCCTTGTCACTGTGGAGGGGAGCCGCGGGCATGTCTCGGCTGGCGGTGGGCGGCATGGCAACACCTGCGATAAAAAAGAATAAAAGAATCATGAGGGACGAACAGGAGAGAGAGAGAGAGAGAGAGAGAGAGATGGTACTGGAAGATGACCACGATGGGTAGGAGAGGGAGAAGGAGATGGCGGTGATAGCGGTGGTGGATGAAGATCAGAAAGAAAGAAAAATCATAAAAAAAGATGAGAATTTACGATAAGGAAGAGGAGGAGAGGAACTAAGGAAAGCATTAAGGTTACAAAGAAACAAAAAAGAGAAAACACAGTAATAGTAGTAGTAGTAGTCATAGCTGGGCGCGATAATGAAAAAAATATCACGATAACCGATAAATCGATATCGATAATTTTTTAGACGATAACCAATGATCGATAACTGACGATAATTTATCGATAACTGATAAACTGATAAATGGATTAATCGAAAATTCTGTTACTAGTGATAACGATATTGTTACTCTGAAAAATCGAGAAATCTAAATCTTTATTTT
>NC_087174.1:13428327-13445827 GCF_035594125.1 Scylla paramamosain | reverse complement strand
TGAGAAAAACTGGCGGAGACGTCTCAGAACGCCTAACTTCATAGAAGCTGTTTTAACCAGAGATGAGATGTGAAGTTTCCAGTTCAGATTATAAGTAAAGAACAGACCGAGGATGTTCAGTGTAGAAGAGGGGGAAAGTTGAGTGTCATTGAAGAAGAGGGGAAAGTTGTCTGGAAGGTTGTGTCGAGTTCATAGATGGAGGAATTGAGTTTTTGAGGCATTGAACAATACTAAGTTTGCTCTGCCCCAATCAGAAATTTTAGTAAGATCAGAAGTCAAGCGTTCTGTGGCTTCCCTGCGTGAAATGTTTACCTCCTGAAGGGTTGGACGTCTATGAAAAGACGTGGAAAATTGCAGGGTGGTATCATCAGCGTAGGAGTGGAATAGTGTACACTATTGTTACTAAAACTATAGTGTTGCACACATCAAAGTTTCCATAATTGACAATAAAAACTTCACTGCGGGGGACACGTAAGTTTTCTCTTGACACATGCCGCGCCAGCCAGCGCAAACTGTCGTACGGCCAATGCCTGTATCCTTATGTTTTGTGTCAAGTTATTATAGGAAGCCATGTTATTAAGGTACGATTATTACTTAACTGTTTGCTAAGAGAGAGAGAGAGAGAGAGAGAGAGAGAGAGAGAGAGAGAGAGAGAGAGAGAGAGAGAGAGACGAAAGAGAAATAGAAATTATCGTACGTCTGATAGCGTCGTCCATATATATATATATATATATATATATATATATATATATATATATATATATATATATATATATATATATATATATATATATATATATATATATATATATATATATATATATATATATATATATATATATATATATTATTTTTTTTTTTTTTTTTTTCCTTTCCTCCTAGAGAGAGTGGCGCCGAGACAGCGCAACTGAGGCAGCAGAAACCACTAAAATTGTTGTTATGAAGTGTTTTAGTGAGGAGTCTGAGTCTGTTCTTTATGAATTATTAAGAGATGCTGTGTGTCAATAGATTTTTTTTTGTTCAAAGGTTTACTGGGCCATGTTGAAAGTTTCAAAATCTGAAAATGTTTCCTGCTTAACACACTGCACTATTATTCCTCATTTTATAACTCTAATTCACTGGTTCCCAAACTTTTTCAGGTCGTTACCCACTGTTATACACGACCATTGTCCATGGCTCACCACCAAGCATAATCCATGACTACACTGACTGTCTACAGTCCTACACTCATTAGGCCCATATAGAAACCGCTCTAGCAAATCCTGTAATGTTATTGATTTAATTTGCTATATTTGCTTTTGTTAAGTATTAATAAAGAAATTTTTTGTTTTGCCTTTGCTGAATCTCATATAATTACTGAAGTGGTGCTAAAGAAGTAACGTAATGCACATAAAAATATGTCTATACTTAGAGTAATCAATAAATGGCATTATTGCAGAAAGCTGTCTCAACAATAAACAAAACAAAAATAAAATAAAACAAAATTCCACAGGTTTAAAAGAGTATCAATCCCACGCAATATGATCTGATCCTTGAATCTGATAACTTTATAATTCTGAAGTGATAAGTAACTGCCACAACCATGGCCTTCAGTGGCCACACACCCACCTCCTTCCAGACCATTTGCTTCTGAACATTCATGCCAGGTTCATGTTTCCTTCACTTGAATCCTCATTCCTCTCAGTGTGATGGGTAATGTTGCAGATTATCAATAAACTTCTTGATTCACGGTTTTATTTCACTTAGAGCACACAGTAGGTCATGCTTCACTTCAACTCTGTTGCGATATTTCATTTTAATGTAGAGTAGTTGAGAGAATGCAGCCTCACAGGAATAAGTTGATGAAAATGGTAGGAGGTGTCAAAAACCCATTTGTCTATGTAATCTAGCCATTTGTACTGAACCTGTAATTTTCCTCCAGTGGCTACCTACCTGCAAAACACCTTTGGTTTAATATATACATATTCTCAGATTATGGTTCCCTACATTCTGCTACATGGACCCACAGGGGGCCGTGGCCCCCCAGTTTGAGAATCACTGCTCTAATTATTCAACGTAACGAAATCAGAAATATATCACGTAAAAGCCAAGAAAATGTAGTCTATAAAGAAATATAACACATAATTGTATATACTCTGTATAGGACACACTAGACAGGTGAAGTAAAGCGATAGTGAACGACCGACGCAAGCAGTGTGCTTACCTTTAAATGCAATTTACTCGTTTGCCTACTTTGACGCTTGGCCCCTTACTGCAGCCAGCTACTCATTTAGTAGCGAAACACAGGATAAGAGGAGACCTATTTGAAGTGTTCAAAATTTTAAAGGATATAGCAACCTTGACGTTAATAATTATTTTATCATTGCTTATTCTAACCAGACACGAAATAATGGATTCAAGATTCCACCAAAACGTTTTAAATCCCTCTAGGCGAAGCATTTCTTCTTTTTCGCGTCAATAATATGTGGAAGAAACGTCCTTCAGAAATCGTAAACAGTAATTTTATTAAATCATTTAAAAATAGAATAGACAAATACTTAAAAGGTAATCGCCAGTAAGATCTCTTCTTGTCCGAATAATTACACAAAAAATATACATATATAACCAGTGTATTTTCTAAAATACTTCCTATTTTACAGACATCGGTTTCATTATTAATGTCCTTATTTTCAGATAGGCGTAGGGTATAGAGTTCACCATAAGGTGAATAGGAGAACTTTCTTTCATCCTTTCCCGTGAAAATTCCATGTCAGTTTTTCCATACTGCATGGTAATTTTTCCATCAATTTATATGACAGTGCAAGCTGGAGGGAGTGGTGGGTGGGGAGGAGCCTTCTGCATTACTGTCCTGTCTCTCTGGCGTGTAGCTAGTTAGTACTACTAGTTACCAAACAGCGTCGCAAGGACCTAAAGGTTTGTTACTGTTTGGCTTTCCTTTGTATTCCTTTGTATTCGTTCTCCTCGTGGCACCAGCAGCAGCAGCAGAAGGGCCTCGTCATAGCAGCAGGAGCACCCAGGGTGCTGCAGCAGCAGGGCCTTCGCGTGGCACCAGTGCCACCTAAGGGCACGTGACCTTCCTTGCCGCCTCTTACTCAGACTGACCACCGCCACTCGCCAGACTTGCGGATTGAAACAGAAGAAAACTTGAGATGGTTTTATTTAGGAAAGGCGATTCATGGAGTTCATGGGACTGACAGAGAAGAAGAGAGAGAGAGAGGTCGTGATGTAGAAAGTAGCGCCAGCCGCTCCCTGGAAAGGTGACAGAGGTCGGCGCCGCCGGCAGTGTTGGTGTCGGCCGGGCCTCGGAAGGCGTCGCTGTCGTCAGCGCCTACTTGAGGACGTGGAAGCCAGTGTGGTCAGCCTTGTAATTGACGGTGTGCCAGGTGCCCTGGGCGTCCTCGTACGCGTACCTGCCGTGCACAGCTTTGCCCGGCTCGCCGAACTGCTCGTGACTCATTGTGTTCTTGTCCAGCTTGAGGACCACATTTTTGGCGGCGGCGGCGACCACTCCCAGGAACAGCACCACGGCCAGCAGGATGACGTTCTGTAAGACGGCACAGTTAGTAGCTGCCCACCTCGCTTCCTCCTCCTCCTCCTCCTCACCAGGCACTGTATCAGGCACCACCACCACCATCACTCACCAGGATCCTCATGTTGGTGTGACAGAAGCAGGACAACGTCTGATGCCATCGTGAGGGTCGGCTTGGCTTAAATAGCCGCACGAGCAGCGGTGTCCGCGGCTTGCCTTGGGCAGGAGTCCGCTAATCGGGACAAAAAAAAAAAATGTGCACACCACCCAGGAGGTGCAGGGCACTTGTCCTACGTGTGCTTGTCTGTGTGTGTGTGTGTGTGTGTGTGTGCAGGAAGTACAGACAGAGACACTCGTCACACAACACATACGCGACACTTTCAATTTCTCTGATATAGAAGATTTATTTCCTGGAAGGCTCATGCATGAAGTGATTTGTGAAGTTATCAGTCTAGCTATGTCTGTGTACGTATAAAGTACTAATGTACTTAAAATATTAAAAAATGTATTATTCCTGCCACTTAATGTCCCGATGATGATCATGGTGCTATTTTATTTGATTTGACCTGTCTGTCTGTCTGTCTGTCTGTCTCCTTGTCCCGGTAGTTGTACGTATTTGAGTTTTCCTTTTTTTTTTTTTTTTTTTTTTAATTGCGGCGTTCGCTATGGGCTGAGTTGTCGGTGATCGCCGGCTGTTTTAATGTAGGGGTTGGTCAACGCTCCAACAGTTCTCCGGAGAAGCACATTCTAAAACCACCTCTCGTGATCCACCTTGATGCACTGTAATTAAATGTTACAAAACATTGATCCTAATTTTTTTTGGTAACAGTATCCACAGGATCTGATGATGCACATTCTACAGAACAGTTATTATCTGCTAAATACTTGTAACTAGGCCGTCAGTGTTTTCAGATTTATTTCTAGCCCCCTTCAACATATTTAGTTTTAAACATTTTCCACTGGTTTCTACAGGGACTAATGTTTTATCTGGCAAATCCCCAAAAGAGTCGAGCAAGTATTATTTGTGCTGACGGGATACTGTGACATCCGAAACCGCTCAGAGACGAGACGACTGGTCGATATCAGAAACGCCGACTTCTCCAAAACACCCTACAAACCTGGGGCGGGAGATATGAGTTTGTAGTGCTGTTGTAAAACCCCAGTATATACATGTGTTGTGGTTAATTGCACGAACATATCAGGAAAGAAAAACCAAGGTGTGAAGGAATGGGTTGTATTTCCAAAGAAGAAGGCAGCAACTCTAGGAAGACATTGGGAGACAGGATGTTAAGAGACAAATGGCAACTCAAGGAAGACCTTGGGAAACAATGTCGACAGACAATCTTCACCAGTGTCCTTCTAAGATTTATCATCAGAACATGGTTGTTTCTTTCATATGTGCGATGATTTATACAGGGTGTAACGCGAGTTTCTGCAAATACTGAAAGAGGTGAAAGAAGGTGAACTTCTAAGTAGAAAAGTTGCCACTTGGTCAAATTACGAATGGTTTAATCTTATTTTTTGCAGGCTGTGGAATATTACAGTATATTATAACAAGACAAATGGCATTAAAAAGCATGTAATTTACCGATAAACATTACACGACAACATTATTGCGGTGATTAAAAGTACTCCTTTAAAATGTTACATGGTATCATCGAAGCGAGGGAGGAGGGAGGAGCGTCTCCGAGTGAACTTAAAAACAGGTGAGTGATGATGCCACGTCGCATTTTAAAGGGGTACTTTTAATCAACGCAATAATGTTGTCGTGTAATGCTGCAAAAAAATAAGATTAAATCATTCGTAATTTGACCAAGTGGCAACTCCGAGGCTGCGACTGTCTGTCTGTCACCTCATAGCTACACACAGAGCACACCCATGAGTCTCTTACATTTTCAACTCCTCTGACGGGTAAGCAAAGCCTTAAAATGCATACGTGTATAGAACATTTTCTACTTAGAAGTACACGTTCTTTCACCTCTTTCAGTATTTGCAGAAACTCGCGTTACATTCTGTATACAGCTATGTTAACTGTATAAGTTAAATGGATAAAGTAAGTTGATATAGAGAGGCAAAAAATAGTATTCGTCCCAAGATAATGATTTATCCCAGGCCCGAGATAATGTGCATGATATTTAGTTCGTTTTGCTATATTTCTTGCTCTCTGCTTTTTTTTTTTCTTCTTTATTATGTAGGAAGGACACTGGCCAAGGGCAACAAAAATCCAATAAAAAAGAAATATGCTCACTGAAATGCCAGTCCCATAAAAGGGTCAAAGCAGTAGTCAAAAATTGATGAATAAGTGTCTTGAAACCTCCCTCTTGAAGGAATTCAAGTCATAGGAAGGTGGAAATACAGAAGCAGGCAGGGAGTTCCAGAGTTTACCAGAGAAAGGGATGAATGATTGAGAATACTGATTAACTCTTGTGTTAGAGAGGTGGACAGAATAGGGGTGAGAGAAAGAAGAAAGTCTTGTTCAGCGAGGCCGCGGAAGGAGGAGAGGCATGCAGTTAGCAAGATCAGAATAGCAGTTAGCATGAAAATAGCGGTAGAAGACAGCTAGAGATGTAACATGGAGGCGGTGAGAGAGAGGCTAAAGACAGTCAGTTAGAGGAGAAGAGTTGATGAGACGAAAAGCTTTTGATTCCACCCTGTCTAGAAGAGCAGTATAAGAACATAAGAACATAAGAAATAAGGGAAGCTGCAAGAAGCGACCTGGCTTACACGTGGCAGTCCCTGTATGAAATATACCTACCTATTTCCATCTATTATCACCATCCATAAACCTGTCCAATCTTCTCTTAAAGCTCTCTAGTGTCCTAGCACTAACAACATGATTACTGAGTCCATTCCACTCATCTACCATTCCATTTGAGAACCAATTTTTTCCTATCTCATTCCAAAACCTAATTTTTTCAAGCTTGAACCCGTTATTTCTTGTTCTACCCTGGTTGCTGATCCTAAGAATTTTGCCTACATCCCCGTTGTTATAACCCTTATACCACTTAAAGACTTCTATCAGTTCCCCTCTTAACCTACGTATTTCTAAAGAATGTAAATTTAACAACTTCAATCTTATTCTTCATTAATGATCTTCTAAACCAGACTTCTTGTCCTATCCACTCCTACGCTAATGATACCACCCTGCACTTTTCCACATCTTTTCATAGATGTCCAACCCTTCAGGAGGTAAACATTTCACGCAGGTAAGCCACAGAACGCTTGACTTCTGATCTTTCTAAAAATTTTGATTGGGGCAGAGCAAACTTGGGTATGAGTATGAGTGGAACCCACCCCCACCCCCAGACATGTGAAGCATACTCCATACATGGACGGATAAGGCCCTTGTACAGAGTTAGCAGCTGGGGGGGGGGGGTGAGAAAAACTGGCGGAGACGTCTCAGAACGCCTAACTTCATAGAAGCTGTTTTAGCTAGAGATGAGATGTGAAGTTTCCAGTTCAGATTATAAGTAAAGGACAGACCGAGGATGTTCAGTGTAAAAGAGGGGGACAGTTGAGTGTCATTGAAGAAGAGGGGATAGTTGTTTCGAGTTGATAGATGGAGGAACTGAGTTTTTGATGCATTGAACAATACCAAGTTTGCTCTGCCCCAATCAGAAATTTTAGAAAGATCAGAAGTCAGGCGTTCTGTGGCTTCCCTGCGTGAAATGTTTACCTCCTGAAGGGTTGGACGTCTATGAAAAGATGTTGAAAAGTGCAGGGTGGTATCATCAGCGTAGGAGTGCATAGGACAAGAAGTCTGGTTTAGAAGATCATTAATGAATAATAAGAAGAGAGTGGGTGACAGGACAGAACCCTGAGGAACACCACTGTTAATAGATTTAGGAGAAGAACAGTGACCGTCTACCACAACAGTAATAGAACGGTCAGAAAGGAAACTTGAGAAGTTACAGAGAGAAGGATAGAAGCCATAGGAGGGTAGTTTGAAAAACAAAGCTTTGTGCCAGACTCTATCAAAAGCTTTTGATATGTCTCTAAAAGAGGATGACCAAGACTCAGCAAGGAAAGCCAGAAGATCACCAGTAGAGCGGCCTTGACGGAACCCATACTGGCGATCAGATAGAAGGTTGTGAAGTGATAGATGTTTAAGAATCTTCCTGTTGAGAATAAATTAAAAAACTTTAGATATGCTGGAAATTAAAGCAATAGGACGGTAGCTTGAGGGATTAAAACGGTCACCCTTTTTAGGAACAGGTTGAATGTAGGCAAACTTCCAGCAAGAAGGAAAGGTAGATGTTGACAGACAGAGGTGAAAGAGTTTGACTAGGCAAGGTGCAAGCACGGAGGCACAGTTTCGGAGAACAATAGGAGGGGCCCCCATCAGGTCCATAAGCCTTCCGAGGGTTAGGGCAGCGAGGGCATGGAAAACATCATTGCGAAGAATTTTAATAGGTGGCATGAAGTAGTCAGAGGGTGGAGGAGAGGGAGGAACAAGCTCAAACCTTTTAGCAAAGGTTTGAGCGAAGAGTTCAGCTTTAGAAATAGATGTGATAGCAGTGGTGCCATCTGGTTTAAATAGAAGAGGGAAAGAAGAAGAAGCAAAGTTATTGGAGATATTTTTGGCTAGATGCCAGAAGTCACGAGGGGAGTTAGATCTTGAAAGGTTTTGACATTTTCTGTTAATGAAGGAGTTTTTGGCTAGTTGGAGAACAGACTTTCATGGTTCCGGGCAGAAATATAAAGTGGATGAGATTCTGGTGATGGAAGACGTAAGTACCTTTTGTGGGCCACCTCTCTATCATGTATAGCACGAGAACAAGCTGTGTTAAACCAAGGTTTAGAAGGTTTAGGACGAGAAAAAGAGTGAGGAATGTACGCCTCCATGCCAGACACTATCACCTCTGTTATGCGCTCAGCACACAAAGACGGGTCCCTGACACGGAAGCAGTAGTCATTCCAAGGAAAATCAGCAAAATACCTCCTCAGGGCCCCCCAACTAGCAGAGGCAAAACGCCAGAGGCACCTTCACTTAGGGGAATCCTGAGGAGGGATTGGAGCGATAGGACAAGATACAGATATGAGATTGTGATCGGAGGAGCCCAACGGAAAAGAAAGGGTGACAGCATAAGCAGAAGGATTAGAGGTCGGGAAAAGGTCAAGAATGTTGGGCGTATTTCCAAGACGGTCAGGAATACGAGTAGGGTGTTGCACCAATTGCTCTAGGTCGTGGGGGATAGCAAAGTTGTAGGCTAGTTCACCAGGATGGTCAGTGAAGGGAGAGGAAAGCCAAAGCTGGTGGTGAACATTGAAGTCTCCAAGAATGGAGATCTCTGCAAAAGGGAAGAGGCTCAGAATGTGCTACAGTTTGGAAGTTAAGTAGTCAAAGAATTTCTTATAGTCAGAGGAGTTAGGTGAGAGGTATACAGCACAGATAAATTTAGTTTGAGAGTGATTCTATAGTCATAACCAGATGGTGGAAAACTCGGATGATTCAAGAGCGTGGGCACGAGAGCAGGTTAAGTCATTGCGCACATAAACGCAACATCCAGCTTTGGATCGAAAATGAGGATAGAGAAAGTAGGAGGGAACAGAAAAGAGGCTACTGTCAGTTGCCTCGGACACCTGAGTTTCAGTGAGGAAAAGAAGATGAGGTTTAGAAGAGGAGAGGTGGTGTTCTACAGATTGAAAATTAGATCTTAGACCGCAAATGTTGCAGAAGTTAATGAAGAAAAAGTTGAGGGGGGTGTCAAGACACTTAGGGTCGTCGACGGAAAGGCAGTCCGACCTGGGGACATTTATGGTCCCCTCCCCAGATGGGGACTCCGAGGCTGGTGTAGGATTCGCCATGATGATTTTAAAATTTTTGAGTGAAGGGTGTGTGTGTTATTAGGTGCTTGTAGTTTTGTGAGGAGGAAGAGAGTTGTCTTTAGAGGGCAGGCTGTGACTGCCCCCTTGTGTTGTGAGACACAAAGGGAAACGTTCAGTGAAGTCACAGCTGGGTTTAATGATAAGTTCACAGCACCCCCTAATCCAGTGCTTTAGACCTCACTGGAAGTAATTATCGTTTTGGCAGGTGTCTACTGCCTCCTCCTAGAAATGATGATGATGGTGGCTAAAAACCTTGATGATGGTGGATAAAAATGTTCCTAATATTTTATTAGTTGGTTTGATAACACACAAATGACGTAAAGATCACCTTTTATGTGTAAAATTCAGTACGCTGGTGAATCTGGCAGTTTTTTCAGACCATAGCGAACTGGTTTCTAGCCTGTAACCCGAATACCGAAAAGACGATTCATCAGACACTTGTTACTGCAGAGAGAGAGAGAGAGAGAGAGAGAGAGAGAGAGAGAGAGAGAGAGAGAGAGAGGGGAGGGGGATTGAGGATGGTAGTGAATGGGATAGGAAGATGATATTGTGCTGACCCGGTCAAGTCGTTTCGGCCAGGTTTAATGGAGGTTAGGGGAGTCAAAGACCCCACTCAAGAAACATGTGCATGGGCCTCTCAGCTCAGGCCTGGGGCAGAAACCTTTATGCTGTCTCGGTGAGCGGACGTCGTTAACATCGCTGACAAATTTGGCTACCGTACCCTCTAGACGGTGACGACAGCGACGCCTGCGGAAGCTGGCCGCCGCTCACCGACATCTGAAGCGCGGCCGAGGACCACTCTCTGATCATGAACTTTTCCTCCATTTTCCTCTTTTTCTTGTTTCTCTTTACCGGGTTCTATTTTCCCCAAGCAAACCACGTCAGTAAGAACCTGTGGAAAATAATAAAACGTCTTCAAAACACGCGTGTGTCATTCCCTGGAGAGCGATGTGGCACCGATCCCCACGCTGCAACTCCCCCATCTCTTTCCCACCTCCATGACCCCCGCACCTCTCCTCACCCTGCACATGGTCGCCAGGAGTAAAGGCGCCCCTCTGCACGGCCGAGACACCGCGGGGCAGCAGTTGTCCATCGCAGCAAGACAGACGCTGCAGGGACAGACCTGTAGGTGGCCACGCTCCTCCCCGCTGCAGCTTTCCTCACAGCGACTTGTGGCCCGTGTTTGCCAAACCTCCTCGGCAAACAGTGAGAGTATCGAGAACAGCTTGGGCGTCACGGTCATTGCAGCCTTCACCTGCGGGCGAGGCTTTGTTGATGGTTGCTCTTCGTTACTTTTCGCATGGCGTCTCCCACTGCAGGATACACAGCCAGCTCCTGCACAATCCACATGGCGGCCTCCGAGTTCACTCCCCCCGCGTGGGTCCAGGACATCCACAAAGCCCTCAGTTGGTGTTGATGTTGGTATACAAGCTGGAGGCTGCCTGGATCGCCTCAGGAAGCTGCCTGGAGTGTTTACTGTTGGACACATTCCTGCCAACAGAAATGCCTTCATTAATGCTGCGTAAACAATCCTTGGATATTTTTCTCCACCAGGACACAGTACGCTGGCACAGGAACGCTTATAGACACAGGCCACTGGTTTCTGCTGCTTTATATCACCTGTGCACACCAAGGGGGAGAGAGAGAGAGAGAGAGAGAGAGAGAGAGAGAGAGAGAGAGAGAGAGAGAGAGAGAGAGAGAGCTGTGGTAAAGGGAGAAAAAATAGAAGTGAAGAGGAGGGTATGGACACTGAAATGGTCACTAAGAGAAGAGACCGTTAAAATTAATCACACTACTTAAGCACGTGGAGTGAATGCGGCTGCTTTGCTAGAGGGAGAGAACAAAAAAAAAAATGAAAAGTAGGATATAGACACGGAAATGGCGAGCAATGCAAGTAGACAAGCCATCAGCGAAGTTAAACACACATTATTACCAAGTGGAGTGAATGAGTGCTTTGCTTGAGGGAGAAAAAATAAATAAAAAAGAGAGGTATGGAGGGGGATATGACGCGAAAATGGACAACAAAAAGAGAAGACACCAGTGAAGCAAGTCACACAATTTAAGCTTGTGGAATGAATGCGAGTGCTTTGCTACAGGGAGATTAAAGAAAAAAAAAAAGTGGAGGAGGATACGGACACGGAAATGGTCAGCAAGAAAACAAGACACCACACTATATAAGAACTTGCTCCAGGTGTCCCCAGAGCAGGGTCACAGGGAATGGCTGAAGCTGAATAACCACTGGTCTTACGAAATTCTGGAGCTAGTGAAACCTGCCACTTACTGTCAGCATAAGGACACAGGCAATGGGGGAGGCTGAATAAACACCTGTTTCATGAAACATAACTTCACAAACGGGTTAATTAGACTGGAAACTTCACTACCCTCAAAAAAAAAAAAAAAAAAAAGCATGAAGAAACCGCGAAATTAAATTAATTTCGTGTTTATATTAAACAGATGAAATCTGTATGATTAATACTTACATAAAACTGGTGTGGATATACTTTTCTTTTATCACACAGTAATAATAATAATAGTAAATAAAGCATAATAAAATATATAATGTTTTCTAAGGATTGTTTCTTATTGACTCTCAACAAGTGTCTTTGTCTGGCATATACGCTCGTATTCTGAAACGCTTTCCTCTCTCACCACAGCTATTAAAAAAAAAAAAAGAAACACAAAGATGATTAGCAAAGTTCTGAAGAGTATTTCTCCGGTTAATAATGTAGAAATCTTGTTGATCTGTCACTAGATCTATAAAAGCACCCTTAAAAATCCGTGTCACTTCAGCTAGAGCATTTATGAAAATAAATGTTTCAGAATGTGGTCTGTAGATAGAAAGATAATTTCTTCACTCTCATTCTAATTTCTTTGCTTCACTCCTCAAGCCACCAACCCTCACACAGGCCAGCCACCAACCCTCACACAGCCCACCCACCAACCCTCACACAGACCAGCCACCAACCCTCACACAGCTCAGTCTGCCTTCAAATCTTCGGTGCCCATTAAAGAAAATCTCCCGCATCCCATTTTCTTCGTTGCCCAAAGTTGTCCAGCGAGTTTTTTGCGCTCCAGGATTCTCTGCCCCGCTCGGCGCCTCCCTGTGGTCTGTGGGCGTGAGGTCACCGCTTTGGCACTTGTGGGACTTGCTGGTGGTGGTGGTGGTAGTGGTGGTGGTGGCGGTGGTAACAAAGCAGGTACTGCTGCTATTTCTGCCGTTGCTCTCACTGCTCCCGCTGTTGTCGGTGTTGCTGTTTGCTACTACTATATTACTACTACTACTACTACTACTACTACTACTACTACCACTTCTACTATACTACTACTACTACTACTACTACTACTACTACTACCACCACTACTACTACTACCACCACAACTACTGTTACTTGTGATATTGATAAAAAACGAAAGTAATAAAGACAAGAAGAGTAGGAAGACAAAATAAGAATGTCAATCCAACAACAACAACAACAACAACAACAACAACAATTCACGCAGATGGTAATAGAGACATTTAAAAAGCACGCGGTTACCTGCCTGCGTGTCCCCACCTGAGGCACGGCAGGTAAAAAAAAAAACACTGAACACCTTAACAGTTATACACGAACATGACTTAAGAATGAACACCCTAATTAACCAACTCACCTGCTGGCTCTGTTACACCTGGTGGCCTGAGGGAGAGGTGTGGTCTTCTCCTCTTCCTCTTCTTCTTTCTCCTCTTCTTTTTTTTTTATTGTTTTTTTTATTTTATTCTTATTTTTCTTTTTTCTTCTTGTCATTCTTGTTTTTTCTTGTTCGTCTTCGTCTTTGTCTTCCATTGGTCGTCCTCCTCTTCTTCTTCCTCCTCCTGCACCTCTTGTTCTTCTTCGTCTTTGTCTTCTATTGCTCGTCCTCCTCCTCTTCCTCCTTCTGCTCCTCTTGTTCTTGTTCTTCTTGTTCTTGTTGTTGTTGTTCTCCTCCTCCTCCTCCTCCTCCTCCTCCTCTGGTCACCATACTACAAAAAAGACATTGAAAAACTAGAAAAGATACAGCGCAGAGTCACAAAGATGATTCCAAGATTGCGCAATAAGCCGTATGAGGAACGACTGGAAGAACTAAACCTATTTAGTTTAACAAAGCGCAGGATAAGAGGAGACCTAATTGAAGTGTTCAAAATTTTCAAAGGATATAGTAACATTGATGCACATAATTATTTTACCATTGATCATTCTAACCTAACAAGAAATAATGGATTCAAGATTATACCCAAACGTTTTAAATCCCACGAGGCCAAACATTTCTTCTTTAATCGTATAGTAAATATATGGAATAAACTTCCTGCCGAAATTGTAAACAGCAATACTATTGAATCATTCAAAAATAAAATAGACAAATATTTAAAAGCAAATCCCCAACAAGCTCTCTTCTTGTCCGAATAATTACTAAATTCACTATTTAAACTCTTATTCAACAGTTTTAATATAACTTGTATTAACTTTCAGATAGGCGTATAGAGTTCACCGTAGGGTGAATAGTAGAACTTCCTTTCATCCTTTCCTATGAAAATTTCCATGTCAGTTTTTCCATACTGCATGGTACTTTTCCCAACTATTTCCATGCCAGCGCAAGCTGGAGGGAGTGGTGGGTGGGGAGGAGCCTTCTGCTATGCTGTCCTGTCTCTCTTCACTGTAGCTAGTTAGAAGTAGTTACCAAACAGCCTTGCAAGGACCAAAAGGTTTGTTGCTGTTTGGCTTTCCTTTGTATTCCTTTGTATTCCTCCTCCTCCTCCTCCTCCTCCTCCTCCTCCTCCTCCTCCACCTCCTCCTCCTCCTCCTCCTCCTCCTCCTCCTCCTCCTCCTCCTCCTCCTCCTCCTCCTCCTCCTCCTCCACCTGTAATTTAAGGAGCCTTCTGTACTATCCTGTCTCTCCTATTAACAAGAGAAACCCAAACAGCCTAGTAAGGACCTCAAGATCTGTTGCTGTTTGGTCTTTCTTTGTATTCCTCCTCCTCTTCCTCCTCCTTTGGCTTGGATAGGTAGGTGGGGAGAAGTTGTCTACATTACTGTCTTTTCTCCTCTAGCAGTTGTAGAATACATAGTGAAAGGCAAGAGTCTGGTAAGGGTATCAAGGTTCGTTGCTGAGTGTAATCCTTTGTAATCTATTGTAATTCTCTCTCTCTCTCTCTCTCTCTCTCTCTCTCTCTCTCTCTCTCTCTCTCTCTCTCTCTCTCTCTCTCTCTCTCTCTCTCTCTCTCTCTCTCGTTCTCCTTCATTTTTTTCGTCTCATAATCTCATAGCTTGACTTAAATCCTCCTCCTCCTCCTCCTCCTCCTCCTCCTCCTCCTTTTCACCTTTTCGCCCTCACCTCTTCATCTTTATCCTTCCCCTTTCATCTTATTCTTCATCTTTGCTTCACCTTTGCTTCACCTCCTCCTCTTCCTCCTCCTCCTCCTCCTCCCCCTCCTCCTCCTCCTCCTCCTCCTCCTCCTCCTCCTCCTCCTCCTCCTCCTCCTCCTCCTCTTCCTCCTCCTCCTGACATACTCGCCACTAGATTCGTGAAAAATGTAGCTTAGCAAGAGAAAGTTCATCTCAATTTGTTTGGCAAGAGAGAAAAATGTGAAAGTTTACTAAAAGAATGTTATTAATGTACTACATGTGAGTCTTTTCTTTAGCGTGAGTCGTAAATCATCGGTGGCGTGTTGGGGGAGAGAGAGAGAGAGAGAGAGAGAGAGAGAGAGAGAGAGAGAGAGAGAGAGAGAGAGAGAGAGAGAGAGAGAGAGAGAGAAAAAAAAGACAAAACAGAAAAAGAGAAATAGGCAAACAGACAGATAGAGAAAGAAAGACATAGAAACATGTCTAGACACACAGAAAAACAAACAAACAAACAAACAACAAAAAGAAAGACAGACTCACAAACATGCCGAGACACGCAGACAGACAGATACGCACACACACACACACACACACACACCCTATGAATATACATATACTCGTACATAGGTAGGCTGATTGGTGGGCCTGGGGGAGTGGGGTTAGGTCACGGAGGGGGATAACACACCTGCTCTCCAGGGGTCAAACCAGAACAGGTGTGTGTCGTAATAGATGGGGGTGGTGGGGAGAAAGGGGGGGGACGACAAGGGTGTGGTGGATGGCAACGTGAGGAGATTAAGGGGGAGGAGGTGGTGAGGATGGATATTACTGTGGGGTGGGGAGATGGACGAGGGAGTAGGAGGAGGTACTGGTGGGGGGAGGGTTGTGGGGAGGAAAGGCTGGAGTAGAGAGAGGTATTTGTGAGAGGTGAGAGATTGGGAGGAAAGGAGGAGGCAGTGGTGGTGGTGGTGTGGAGGTGGGGAGGAAAGCTGGAGGGAATGGGGAGGACAGAAGGAGGGGATGGGGAGCAATATTGATGGGGGGGGTTTAGATGGTGGGGAGGAAAGGAGAAGGGGTGAAGGTGGGGAAGGATATTGTTGGGTGGGAGGTAGGGGGAGGAGGGCGAGGCTAAGGATTAAGGTGACTGGGTGGTGTGGTGGGTGGGTGGGAGGAGAGGAGGGCGTGGGGAGAGGCATTGTGGGTGGGGAGATGGTGGGGATTAAGAGAGGCAGGGTAAATCTTGGCCGTGACCCTCCCACTCTCTCTCTCTCTCTCTCTCTCTCTCTCTCTCTCTCTCTCTCTCTCTCTCTCTCTCTCTCTCTCTCTCTCTCTCTCTCTCTCTCTCTCTCTCTCTCTCATCTCCTCCCATTTCTTTTCTTTTATCATCAGTTCATTGTCTTCTCTCTCCATATATTCTTCTTCTTCAGCTTCTTCCCTCCTTCCTTCTTCCTTCTTCACTGCTTCCACGCCTGTCTCCTTCCTATCTTTACCTCCTCTTCTTTACTTTCCCTTTCCTCCTCTCTTCGTATCATTTTACATTATATTTTCTTTGTTTTCTTTTCTATTCTTCTCTTTATCAATTATTTCCTACTATTCTATATTTGTATTTTCATTATTTTTTCTCTCCTCTCCTCATCCTTTCTTACTTCAGCTCTTTCCTTTCCTCCGTTATTCTTCTCTTAATCAAATCATCTACTTTATTTTCTACTTTATTTTGATCTTCTTTCACTTTTCAGTATCCCTTCTGTGCGTGTGTGTGTGTGTGTGTGTGTGTGTGTGTGTGTGTGTGTGTGTGTGTGTGTGTGTGTGTGCGCGTGTCATTTCGTCATAGCTTTGGCTACTTGTTAGTTCAAGGGCGAAGTAGAAAAGTATATATCAAATCTGACTGCTCTCTCTCTCTCTCTCTCTCTCTCTCTCTCTCTCTCTCTCTCTCTCTCTCTCTCTCTCTCTCTCTCATGGACACAAAAAATACAGGAATCCATCTTTCGTTGATTTATTGGTTAAAATACAGGGTGGGGTGGGAGGAAGGGTGCGGCGACCCCCTCCTGGTAATGACTAGAGGGGGAGGGAGGGGTGATTGGAAAGGGGAGGGAGCAAGAGGCAGGCCGCGGTGGGTATGCTTTGTGATGTTGTGGTGGTGTTATATGGTGTCCTTATGGTGACAGTGTGGTGGGGTGTAGTTGAGGTTGTTGTGGTGGTGTCGTGTTGTGGTGGTGTGGTGTGGTGGTGCTGCGATGTATTGTGATGTTGCGTTATGGTGTTGTTGGGGCTGAATTGTATTGGCCTTGTGGTGGTGTTGTGGTGTAGTGTGCTGTGGTGTTCTCTGATGTAGCGTGGTGTAGTGATGCTCTGTGCCTGTAGTGCTGTGGTGCTGAGGTGACATCATACTCAGTCAAAATCAAATCGGTCATCATCATCATCATCATCATCATCATCATGGTCATCCTCCTCAGAAGACAGAGACCCCTGGGCACCATTAGCGGGCGTGCCATCTACAGTGACGGGCACGGCGTTGGACTCCAGCACGCGGTAACCTTTCTCGTCGGCGATGTAGCGCACGAAGTACTCGGTGCCCTCAGGAGACGTCCAGCGGTAGGTGCCGGTGATAGTGGTGTCGTCAATGTCCATGTCTTGGTGGATGTCATCTAGATCCAGGTTCAGCACGTTCTCGGGGCGCGCGGCGACGAGGGCGGCGAGGGCGAGAAGAGCGAGCACCTACGGGGGAGACGAAGAGGGTGTGTGAGTAGGCGAGAAGGTAATGGAAGGGTGATGGGTATATGTGTGTGGGATA
>NC_087174.1:13420827-13423327 GCF_035594125.1 Scylla paramamosain | reverse complement strand
CGATGTGGTGACAGAAGTGCGTGTTGTCCAGTACTGTCGCCCCTTTATGCAGCATGCACGAGACTCCACCAGCTGTCATCCGTCGGTAACTTGGTAGGTTTTGCAAGTCAACAAACACTTGGAATGACCACTTTTGTTATTGTTATTGTTAATCTTAAGGAACTTCTATTTACTTTCTTTTCATTGTGTCGATCTTTTAGTATTCATTTTGACATCCTGTTGCTAAAAATTTTAGTTCATATCTTTTATGTCATAAATCATTCTTATTACTGATACCGCTCTGATATGTAATGTTTTAGTGAATTTATTACATGTGATTTTGTGATGGACCAACACTGTCACAGCTCCGCGTCTTAATGGTGATAGTGTGTCTTGTTGTGGCCAATAAAATGTTGCTGGCTGCTGCTGCTGCTGCTGCTGCTGCTGCTGCTGCTGCTGCTGCTGCTGCTGCTGCTGCTGCTGCTGCTGCTGCTGCTGCTGCTACTACTACTACTACTACTACTACTACTACTACTACTACTACTACTACTATTACTACTATTAACACTACTTCTACTATATAACTACTATCAACACTACAACAACAACAACAACAACAACAACAACTACTACTACTACTACTACTACTACTACTACTACTACTACTACTACTACTACTACAACTACTACTACTGTTATCACTACTACTGCTTCTATTATACAACTACTACTACTACTACTACTACTACTACTACTACTACTACTACTACTACTACTACTACTACTACTACTACTACAACTAATAATAATAATGATAATAATAATAATAATAATAATAACAACAACAACAACAACAACAACAACAACAACAACAACAACAACAACAACAAAAACAACAACAACAATAATAATACTAACAGCCCGCCCAGCCTCGGCTCAGAGTGACAGGCGGGGTGGCTGAGGATAAAACTCGGACTCAGGGTGTTGCTATTCGAGGTGCGTGAATCTGATCGCCGTAATTTGTAATACATATTTGTGCCTTGCGGACCCCTGGCGGCATCCTGGCTGGGAATCACTGCGTCTGTACTGGAGGTATTTTTAGAGAAGGATGGGAAAGAAAGGCACTTGAGGGTAATGGTTAGGTTAAGGTATGCATTTCTGTCTGTTCGTCTCTGTTAATGTTTTTGTCTTCTTCTTCTTCTTCTTCTTCTTCTTCTTCTTCTTCTTCTTCTTCTTCTTCTTTTAGGGGATGATGGGGAAGAAAGACGCTTCAGGGTAACGGTATGGTTAAGGTATGCATTTCTGTCTGCTTTTTCGTCTCTTTGTTAATGTTTTTTGTCTTCCTCTTCCTCTTCATCTTTTTATTTTCTCTCCTCGTAACTGAATATAAACATGTCGCCTTTTTTTACACAGTACAGTTACGTAGTTCCCCGTACACTGTAGGTGATGAGGTAATGTTTGGTGCCTCACTCTTACCTGTAGCGTTCAAGAAGACTCAGGAGGAGGAGGAGGAGGAGGAGGAAAGAAAAGGAATGAGAAAAAAAAAAAACAAGTAGAGGAACGGTACGGAAGGGATATGAGAGAAAATGAAGAGAGGAAGAAAGAAAGTGAAACGGAAGAAGAAGAAAAAGGAGAAGAAGAAAGATAGAAGGACAGAACAGAACACAAGGAAGGAGAAAGAAAAATAGAAAAAAGGAAGGAAAGAAGGCATGAGAGAGATGGAAAGAAGAAGGAAAGGGAAGGACTAGAAGAAGAAGAATGATAAATGTGTAGTATGGTGTTGTAAGACTATTGATGAATGGGGAGGAAGAGAAAGAGAAACAGAAAGAGGAGAAGAGGAATATTGATGCATTGTTTGGTGTTGCAAGATAGCTGATATATGGGAGAAGGCGAAGGAGGAGGAAGAGGAGGAGGAGGAGATATAGGGGTGTTGACAGGGTGAGGGGAGGTGCGTGGGAGGTGAAGGTGAGGTGAGGGCGGGCAAGGGTACGATAAGGATATGGCGTGGGTGGAGGGGATGAGGGGAGGAAGGGGAGAGGGGGAGAGGGGAGAGCTCAGGAGAGGGGGAGGTGGGATCATTGAGAGAGAAAGTCTGTCTTGGTGAAGGTCATGAGATAGTCTGGCTTAGTGTCTCCCCCTTCCCCTCTCTCCCCTCCCTTTCTTCCCTCCCCTCTCTCCATCCCCTCTCTCCCTCTCCTCACCCTCCCTATCCCCCTTCTTGAAACCTCTCTCCCGTGTCAGTGTTCAATCAAGCTTAGTAACAATGTAAGGCTATATAGTTGAATATACAGAAGGTCAGGTCAGGTTACGTAGGAGAGGTTTGGTTAGGTTAGGTTAGGTCTAGTTAGATTAGGTTAGGTTAAATTAGATTAGGTTAGGGTTATATTAGGTTAGCTGAGGTTAAATTAGGTTTAGTTTAATTAGGTTTGGTTAGGTTAGGATTGCTTAGGTTAGGTTAATTTAGCTTAGGTTAGGTTAATTTAGCTTAGGTTAGGTTAATTTAGCTTAGGTTAGGTTAGAT